>NC_056741.1:1436714861-1436782361 GCF_019279795.1 Protopterus annectens
CTACAATGACTGTTTACTCTGCTCTGTGTTCCCCTGATCTATGTCCAAATGTATAACTACTTGTATTGGTCTTCGACCTGCTATCACAAATGTTAACAAAAAAACAATGTAGCCTGGTCCCTGATCTACAACAGAGACAAAGAGGCAAACTCTCCTTACCTGAGCCTCCCGTTTATGACTGCACGTTTTCTTCTTGGGATCCAGTTTTCCGCTTTTCAGCCACAGATCAGACAGTGGACAGCCTCTTTACACACAACAATTCAATTGGAGGTCTTTTCACTCAAGAAGAACCATTTAGGCAACTTCTCCTGCGCAGATTTCTTACCACCCATGCACTCTGACCTGCAGCTTACCAAGGGAATTCCGGCTAAGAAGGACCACAATGTCAAATAAGTTGTTAAAATCAGACTGTAGAAATCAGTAGGCTTTTCTAAGTGACAGTCAATAACACAGGAAGCTCAGGTTCACGTTTTAGTGGTGTACACGGGAGGCAAAAACCTATACAGTACAAGTATAAGAGTTTTGTCTGACTCTATACAGGAAGCAATTTGTTTATATAGTGTTTACAATCAGCTTTTGCCCACCTTACTGGCGTGGTCAGTCACAGGGCATTTCCATCACTATGGTCCGCAATATTGTATTCATACGAGGGTGCTGAGGTAATGCTTTTAAAATGTTTTCCCATGAGAATAACACAGCCTTGCAAGGCACCTGGTCAATTACAGTGTCCTTCTGTAATTGTTGCTCTTTCAAGGACCCTGGACTGTTCGGATACAATAGTCAGTTCATTTCTTAATCGTTCCTTTGTCTCTCTGGTAAGGAGTTGTACTCTATCTTCGATACAGCTCACAAGGCCATCCTCCTCAGTGGAAGGGAGGAAGATATACATGTACATACATTTAATTTTCTCTAACCCAGCAGATAATTAATGCTGAAAGACATAAGCCTGCTGAACTGGTTACTGCCAGGGTCAGAGTTCAATCACACTGCAGCTAAGCTTCAGCCAATTACATGCAAGATCATTTCTACTGCCATATTGTAAAGTGGAATACAATGCATTATATACTATTTTGCTTCTAAAATGGCACTTCATATGTGTTTCCATATTACCTCATCATACAACATCCATCCGGCCATATGCATGTTATTCCGTCCTTTGCCTTGGCGTGGGTGTTTGGCGTCCGGCAACGCTACTCTCCACATGTGATGTCCCACCTTCCCCTTCTGTGCCTGTGGCACCCTGTTAGGACGTCCTGTTTGGTAGGCAGATGTTCCGCTATATGTGTTTGACATGTCTGCATAGCTAATCATCGGTACGGTGGTTGAACATCCCGACTTGTCCACATGTGTACAGTTATGTGCACCGTGGCGTGTGCAAGCCTGTGGGGTTTGGGCGGGTCCATACCACATGCGGGATGTACACATTCTGCCGACACATTCACATGCAGCCATTTGCATATCTGTACCTGAGGTGGGTTGTTAACATGTGGGGTACATCTTTGCCCGCGTGCCACTGCCTACGACAATACTTCTTACCACATTTCAGGTATGCCCATTGTGTGTAGGTGTGTAGCTGCGCAAAGCTGCTAGCTGGGTTGGGTGCACGGTCGTACATGGGTGGGGGTTACATGCTATAATGGGGCTATTGTCTATTACATTTGCATGCATGGGTTCTGCTTCTGGATATTATGCTTAGACATACGCCATCCTGTGTATGCGACGAGCACGTTGCTGGGTTTGGTACATGTTGCTATGTACATGTTTGCCTGTGTTTAGGGTATCTTGGTTCCTTCTTGTTGTTATGTCGACACGGCTAGCTGGCTGTGTACTCTCACTACTGCTGGTGACCATTACGGTTGCCACCTTTTCCAATGTCCAATGTGGGACATCTTTTGTGGAAACCTCGGATTTTGCAGGACAACACATACCCACAGCAAGTAGAGATGACAGAACTTCACTTTTTTCCAAAATATACGCTTATTCTCATAGCATTTGGGTTGCTTATTCTGTTTCTTATGCCATGTATGTGTTTCATATACAAAATATATGTTTTATGCTAATATTAAAGGTATATTGAGGGAATCTTTTTGTCCGGAAATCTCAGGTCATTTGCCATTTTTCGATTTCTGGCGGGACACAACTGTCAAATGAGGGACTGTCCATAGCAAGGTGGGGCAATTGGTAACCCTGGTGACCATGCCCATGTCACTACTCCTATGTCGGTGCGGCGCGCTGACATGCTGCGGTACACCTTCTCTGGGTATGCCCACTGACAGTGCATTGCGGGACGAACACGGTATTACGCATATCCTTTGTTCCTTGGACGGGTACACTTAGGGCTTCGTGGGTTGTGTTTGTTTCTCCGTTTTGTTGGGACGGGTACTATGTTGCATACTCTGCGTGCGTTTTATTCTGCATGGGCCCTGGCTGGTGCCATTACTATTATGGGCGGCCTGTGGAAATCAGCACTTTAGGTTGCTCATCGCCTGCCGGCTTAGCCACGCCTCTGGACGCATCCTACTTGGGCTCGCTCACGTAACCTACGCACGTGTCTGTGGTTGCGGCGTGCACTCATTACTATGCATATGGCGCTACTACGCCGACTATCCACTGCACCGCCGGCGCAGGCCTTACACCAGCCTGCACCGAGCTTCATGAATCCCGGGGATACTTTTTAACATATATTTTTAATCTATTTATATGTCTAATTTTTTATATTAGCTAACACATTATAATTGTAAATAATTTTAGTACAACATCCTTTAGGTTGCCAGTCAATGTGTCTTTGTAGCTGTCAGCGTTTAGGTTTTAAAGGGGTGTCTATGGTTTATTTTTCTGTTCATTTTGCTGTTCATTTTTGTGATGCACTAACAATGGTATTTAACACAAGATCTACAGTCAACTATATATTTTTAAATATCTAATTCTCTTTTATTAGTGTCTTAGTTGTGAAAACATATGAGTGTTTAAAATTAGCAAGTGCATTGTGCGTGGTTTTGACATGGTGTTTCTTTAAATGCACGCTACTATTAAACCACGCTATGCACGTTTTGTATTTAAATGGGCGTTTTTTTAAAAAATGGTTTGTTCTGAAGAAGCTGTGGTAGTACTACGGCGAAAACGTTCTTTCATTTTTACAAATAAAAGCGTTATTCTTTTTACAGCACGTCTTCTGGATTTACTTTCCTGGCAATAACTTGAAGGATTTGCGACTGAGTGCCTGGCTTACGCTGGAATAGGAGGTGGCTATTTTTTGTATTGTCACAAGCTTTATATTTGTAATTACTTCTATTGTAACACTTTCTTAAACCATGTAATAATCACTGGAGCTTTTCTCCCCAGGCCTCTACTGAAAATGGACATATATCCAGATAGACTAGCACGGTCAACAAATGTAAAATAAATAAAATAAATAAATAATAATTCAGAGCCCTGCCCTGTGGTCTCACCACAGCCCCAAGGGTGTTCACCAAATGTATGGCAGTGGTCACGGCTCATCTGAGACGATTGGGATTCTGGGTGTTTCCATATCTGGACGACTGGCTCCTCACTGCCACCTCCAGGCATCAACTAATACAAGCAAGAGACTACACCATAAACCTTTGTTCCCAGTTGGGTATAACCCTAAACTTTGAAAAATCTGCGTTATCGCCCTCGGAGCATATTACATTTATAGGGGCAGAACGGGACACCGTCAATGCAAGGATTGCGTTGCCCCAATCAAGAATCGTATCTCTAAAAAATCAACTATCCAGCCTGTTGGTCCTGAACAAAGCTCCTGCATCCCAAACACTGCAGCTTTTAGCCACAATGGCAACCACACTGATAGCAGTTCCGTTAGGTCGAATGCACATGCGAATACTCCAGTGGCTACTCTTCGCACAATGGTCTTACCAACGTCTGCCCATGTCACACGAGATCCGACTAACGAATCTTTGCAAGAAGGATCTCAACTGGTGGTTGAACAGTGACCAAGTGATAATCAGACGTCCCTTTGTTCTTCCCCAACCCACAGCCACAGTGACCACGGATGCTTCCCTGATAGGGTGGGGGGGCTATTTCAGGGAAAGACTGTCCAAGGCACTTGGTCAATCATGGAAACACATTTGCATATAAATGTCCTAGAGCTGAGAGCAGTGTTCCTAGCGTTGCAACACTTTCACGATTCTCTTCCTCTAGGTACAATTGCTATCCAGACAGACAACATGTCGGTAGTCTGGTATATCAACAAGCAAGGGGGAACCAGATCATACCCCTTATGCTGGGAGGCCCTAAGAATTTGGCAGTGGGCTGTATCCACCAGACACTTTGTGATAGCAATGCACATCCTGGGGTCATCCAACATGATAGCGGACAAACTAAGCAGAGCCATGCTGTTGCCTCATGAGTGGTCTCTCAAACAGAAGGTGGCGGAAGAGATCTTCCACAGATGGGGCCAGCCTTGCTGCGACCTATTTGCATCTCCAATGAATGCCAAATGCAGCAGCTACTTTGCCCTTTATCCCCCACCGGGGAACAAACCGAGGGACGTACTCGTACACGATTGGCCCCCGGGCCTCTTATATGCCTTTCTGCCAATATCCCTAATTCCCAAATTCATGCAGAAAGCCAAAAGTCTGGGACCATGATCTTGATAGCCCCATCTTGGCCTCGACAGATTTGGTTCCCCTTCCTGTGGAAGTATCAAGTGGAAGAACCATGGATCCTGGACCCAGTGCCGGATCTTCTGACTCATTCGTCTGGAGTTCTTCATCCCTCCCTCACCTCCTTAAAACTGACAGCTTGGCTGCTCCAATTCCCACATTAGCCAGGTCTCAAGATTTGTCTTCTGTGGTCCAGCATATTATAGTTTCCTCTAATAAACTATCTACCAGGAAGCTATACAATAACAAATGGAAACGGTTTGTTCACTGGGCCTCTCAACATGACATTGATCCTTATGTAGCACCTGTTCATATCATCTTAGAGTTCTTATCTTCCTTGTTCCATAATGGCACAGCAGCTGCCACCATTAGAGTCCAATTAGCAGCTATTTCCAATTTCCATGTGGGGTTTAATGGGTCTAACATCATGTCGCATAGACTATGTAAAGCATTCTTAAAAGGAACCCACCATCTCAGACCACCTATCAGACATCCTATCTCTCCCTGGAATTTGAATCTGGTTTTATCCCAATTGATGCTCGCCCCCTTCAAACTCGCTTCATCCTGTCACTTAAAGTTCCTGTCTTGGAAAACTATATTCCTGGTAGCCATTACATCTGCACGTAGGGTCTCCGAACTTCAAGCCTTGTCCTCCAAACCCCCATATTTGATTTTTCACCCAGATAGAGTCTCCCTTAGGACTAATCCTACCTTTCTTCCCAAGGTCAGTTCAGAAGCTAACTTAAATCAGTCCATTGAGCTTCCAACCTTCTTCAGGCACCATACCAACAGAATGGAATATATGTTACACAAACTTGATGTACACAGACAACTGAGGTTCTATCTAGATAGAACGAAAGATTTCAGACAATCGGATCAACTTTTTGTCTCTTACTCAGAAAATAAGAAAGGTTTTGCAATATCAAAAATCACATTGTCTAAGTGGCTCTCTGACTGTATCAAATCCATTTATGCCTCCACTAGTCAGCCATTAGAATCTAACGTCAAGGCCCACTCGACACGAGCTGTTTCTACGTCATTAGCTCATGCAGCTCGATTACCCTTAGATACCATCTGTGCAGCTGCCACATGGTCAAAACCTCACACGTTTATCACTCATTACAAAGTGGATAGGACCTCCAGGGACAGGGCTACCTTTGGTTCCACTGTGCTCAGGAATGTTCTCCCGTGAGCCACCCAGGATCAGGGTGCTTGGGATGCTACCCACATGTAACAACAAAACGGCTAGATAGAACAACTTCACATAAAGAAGTTATGTCCTTACCATAACGTTCCATGTGAGTTGTTCATCTCTCCTTTTTGTTCTTACAGTCCCACCCACCTTCCCTCTCCAGTCGAGCAGGATCGTTGCCTTGGTAGATTGGTCGAGTTGTCAGTCTGTATTACATATTCTGTTTTTCCTATCTACAATCTTTTAGCTACCTATATAGGTAGACACTATAGTTTCATTTCTTGCTGTAGGCTGTCTTGGTTGCAGCATACTAGATCTGGGGATTCACACTAGGTCTCGAGCTTCTCTGAGAGTTTGAGCTTGAAAGCGGCTGATTCGGAGCCAAGGGATCGGCTCCGACCCACGTGTAAGAACAAAAAGGTGAGATGAACAACTCACATGGAACGTTATGGTAAGGACATAACTTCTTTTTCTTTAATTTTAATTTCCAATAATGCTATGGTCTTCAGTAGGCTATAGAAGTCTTCCAAAGGTGGTATTGTCTTTGTATTCCATCTTCTTGCTATACACTTCCTTGAGATTGCAAGTATTGTCCATATTAGACACATATTTGACTCATTCAAATGAAGACCTTTGTACACATTTAATAATACCAGAGCTTTAGATAAGTTAAACGATTCATTAAATAAAGCTTGTAAAAAGTTTTTAATACCATTCCAAAATGGCGTAATTTTAAAACAGTAAAAAAAATGTGATTTCAGTCTGCATTGTGTATTTGCTCACACCTCCAAACATATTTCCTTTGTCGAAGAATTAATTTTAGTAATTCTATCTGGAGTTAAGAATGCTCTGTGCAGCATTTCCAGTTAAAAACTTTCCAGTATTGTGTAAACTATATATGTTTTATTGATAATAAAATATTTGATTTAATTTCTTCAGTTAGCTGTAATGAGTGTCCTTTTGTTATATAATTCCAATATGAGGATTTTGGTGTTGTTTTATAATTTATCAATATCTTGTAAAATTTCAAAATACTATTTCCTATGTCATAATCATTATATATGATTTCATATAGGTATTTCGTAAATTTAGGTATTTCTTTAAATGAAGAACTAATTATTCTGCATAAATCTTACAAATACATCAGAATGCTTTGCATAGTTAGCCAATCTTGTTGTGGAATTTTGTATGCTGTTTCTATTGTTTGCATATCCAGAACTTTTAGTTCTTTGATACATTGAAACCAACAAACAAATCCTTTCTGTTCCTAGGAATTAATTATTTCTCTGTATATTTTATGTGGATAGCTCTTTGTAGCTATGAATAGTGTTAAAAGACAAAACCAGATTTTTAAATCTATATTTGCATTAATAATTTTCCTAAATGAGTCAATGTAATAATTAATCATATGAGTTTTAGTGGGCTTAGTTATTTTATATTGCATACTAATACATAATATGTGCCATGGCAAATTGTTTTTATCTGTTATTTGAAATTTTCTTTGTAAATCAAATTCATTTATTGATATTACAGTTAGTAATTCTTTCCAATTTGCAGAATAATTTGGACTTATCCAATCTGAGACTGTTTTAGATACAGATGCTTTTATATATGTTTCTATATCTGTAAAGTTTAATCCTCCCTGTTTCCATGATGTATTAAAGCTATTCTGTTTCTTTTGGGAAACCATAAAAATTTTATTAGGCATGAATTTATTTATTTGAGTATACTCCTTTCTGGTAACAGATGTATTGCCAAAGCTATATGTAGAGTCTTGGGTGGTAAAACAATTTTTATTAACTGTAGTCTGTCTTCAACTGTTAATATTATTTTGTTCTACTTTTCCACAGAGATTTTAATTGTATTGATGATATTATTGTAGTTTTTTTAGACTAATTCATTATTTTCCTTGCATAACTCAATTCCTAGATATTTTAAGGTAGATTCTTGTTTCACTATAATGTGATTCCCCTTTGTCTGCAATTCTTTTTTTATTTAAAAATAAAAATTTTGATTTTGATTTATTGAAATGGAGTCCTGAAGTCCTGTAAAATGTGTCAATTAAAATATCTAACTCTTCTAATGTTTCTTTTGTATTGGATAATGTTAATAATATATCATCAGCAAAGAGCATTACTTTAGAATTATATTGTACAATAACATCTACTCCTTTGATTTTTGTATTGTTATGTATTGAATCTGCCAGTATTTCAGTAGCCAAAGCAAATAGAGTCAGTGACATGGGACATACTTGTTTAGTACCCTTTGTTATATATACAGATTCAGAGGTGAAAGGACCTAGCTTAACATATGCTAAATTATCTGTGTGTGTGTGTGTGTGTGTGTGTGTGTATATATATATATATATATATATATATATATATATATATATATATTCTTTAGTAGATGAACAAAGGAAGGAGGGAATTCAAATAACACCAGAATTTTGAATAAACAGTCCCAATTTAGGGAATCAAATGTTTTCTCTATATCTAAGCCAATTATGAGTGTTTCTTTATTTTCTTTGTTAACATAATCTATAAGAGAAATTATCCTTTTAATATTGTCATGTGTGTGTCTATGATATATAAATCCAGTGTGATCATTATTTATTGTTTTGGATAGTGGTATTTTCATTCTGTTAGTTAAAAGTGTCATAAATATCTTATAGTCATTATTTAATAATGACATATGTCTATATGAGGTAAGAGGTTTGAGGATTTGTTTTCCTTTAGGATTGGTGTGATTAAGGAATATATCCAAGAGGGTGGTATTAAAGCTTGTGACTGAATTTCTAGTAGAGTTTTATGGAAGAGGGAATGTATCTTTTAAGGAAAAGTTTATATATTTCCATAATTATGTCATCTATACCTGGAGCTTTATTATTTTTAACCCTCTTTTATTGTATCTGTAATTTCTTTGTAGGATATGGGTGCTTGCAGATCTAGTTTTAATTTTTTCTGGTAATTTTTTTATATTAGAGAATTTTACATCTAGATGTAATTGACCAGTATGTATATTTTCTTTTTGGAAATGTTCCATATAGTTTTTTTCTGTAGGCATCAAGAATGTCACATATATCCGAGACATTTTTCTTTTCATGGAAGATACTTTTAATGTTATTAACTTTTGATTGTATTTTGATTCTTGTGGATAAATTATGTAGATATTTTTCTAAAGTTAAACTAGTTTTATGTGTTAGAATTTTGTTGTATTTATTGTTTAATTCTTCTACTTTCTTTTTCATCTCCAAATGATTTTGATTTTTTTCAGCTTTTACTGACAAAAGTTTGGATTGTAGATCTAATAATTCAAAATCTCATTCTCTGATTTTTTTATACCAAGTTAGGGTTTTACCATATATACCAAAGCCAAATGGTGGTAGCAATACAACGAAAAAAAAACACTTGTCCTGAAGGAACTGACACACAGCGGAAGCAATAATATGTCCTTTAATGAAAGTCACAGCTCACAGCAAGAAATTCTTTAAAAACCATACTAAAATTTATTACAAGAATACAGATCAAGCGCTTTCATCCACTGACATGTGGACTTCATCAGAATCAATTAATTAAATTAATCATCACTATTTAAACTCTTTTTGGCGCCATTTCTAAATAATAATTTAAAGAAATAAATCTCTACTTTTTATAAAAAGAATGCTACTTGTACATAAATTTATTATTAACATCTCTATTGCTAATTTAATTAATACATATCAATCCAGAATATATAAACATATGTTTTAAAAATGTTTTAAAAATATGTTTTAAAAACGTACTTTTAAAAGTGTCAACTGTCATATAATACTGCTATACAACAGAACGAATTGCTGCCATTCTATGGTACATTCCTTGTTGAATCAATTCTGTTCATATATTGTGAACATATATTGTGAATCAACGGTGCCTAAAGGGTCTGAGTGTGAAAAAAATAAGAAATAAATATGTATAATAATGTATAGTACCATATATCAACAGCTATGCTGTATTCTACTATACATATTTTCAGAGACAATATGTTATATAATATAAATACAATTATAACATAATGTATAAAATTGCATACTCGTAAACTCAGTTGTATATAGTAGTAAATGCATCCATTAATTTAAATACATAGGCAGTACAATATAATTAATTCATATATCAACAATTTATATGTCCTGAAATGATGAATTATATAAAAAATACTTATAAAAACTTCCAATTAAAATTCATTTAAAATAATAGTCTTATATGTCTATTGATGTATAATAAGAAACACTAATTATGTTTATTAATATATATTTCAATTCATAATACTAGTGTTCATTCTGTAAAAACGGTTTTAACGTAATATAATAATTTAATCCGGGTGATGTTGATGCATCAGTTAGAATTTGCCATTTAGCTTCTCTCTCAGCTAAATGTGCCCTTAAATTACCTCCTCTCAGATTCGAAGTAACCATCTCTTTAATGGCAAATCTGAAATGATGTGTACTGTCTGTGTATTGTATATGCCTATAAAGTGCATTAGTACTGTCTTTCTTCTTAATGGCATATAACTGCTCATATATTCTCTTCTTAAACATGCATTCTGTTTTACCTATGTAAAAACAAGAATATGTTGAGCATTTTGCCATGTATACAACATTCTTAGTATTGTAGTTACCTCTCCTAGAAACAATTTTTGTTTTATTTATATTGTCCAATACTACATCATCGTCTTCTAATATAACCTGACAATAAGCACATCTTCCACATTTCCGGGTTCCTCCATGATGTAAAGATATCTCATTCACCCTCTTAGGTTTCTCTAACAAATGTTTTAAATTCAAATATTGTATAGCAGTATTATATGACAGTTGACACTTTTAAAAGTACGTTTTTAAAACATATTTTTAAAACATATGTTTATATATTCTGGATTGATATGTATTAATTAAATTAGCAATAGAGATATTAATAATAAATTTATGTACAAGTAGCATTCTTTTTATAAAAAGTAGAGATTTATTTCTTTAAATTATTATTTAGAAATGGCGCCAAAAAGAGTTTAAATAGTGATGATTAATTTAATTAATTGATTCTGATGAAGTCCACATGTCGGTGGATGAAAGCACTTGATCCGTATTCTTGTAATAAGTTTTAGTATGGTTTTTAAAGAATTTCTTGCTGTGAGCTGTGACTTTCATTAAAGGACGTATTATTGCTTCTGTTGTGTGTCGGTTCCTTCAGGACAAGTGGTTTTACCATATATGTAAGCTTTTAATGAGTCCCATATCATTATTTTATTTATCTCTGTGGTGTAATTAATATCTTAGAAGAACTTTAATTCAGATAATAACCAGGGTTTGAACTCTTTAAGTTTAGTTATATATGCTGGAATTCTGGAGTTAAAGATTAATGGTTTGTACACATTTTGAAGTTTTAGTATGAATGAATTGTGGTCTGAAAAGGGGCAGGGAGTGATTGAGAAATTAATGATTTTACAGTGTAAGTCATGGGCTGCAAATATTTTATCTATTCTAGTTTGGGTACCAAATCTGTGATATTGATAGGAATACAACAAAGCTCTATCTTCTTTAAATTTGAAAGTATCTACAAGATGAAATGATTCTACCCACTTCTTTAAAGCTTTTGATACAGCAGATGTAAGCAGCAGTCTTTTATTTGTAGTTTCAGAAATATCAAATATACAGTTAAAATCTCCTCCTAATATTAAGTTGCCTTTATAATTATTGGAAATGGAATCCAAATGTTTTTTAACAGTTCCTGATCCAAAGCCTGGGAACCAGTATAAATTGGCTAGGGTCCATATTCTGTTATTATATTTAACTATTACTAATGCCATAAGGTGTTCTTTATCTTCATACTTATAAATTATTTCTGGGTTAATCACATTTGTTTTCCATAAAATGTTACCCATTTTGTCTTTGTCTTATAAGTGGATTGTGCCAATATCATATATTCCTTAGGATTCCATTTTTAATTGTTATTTGTTTTGAAATGAGTTTCTTGAAGGAATACAATTTGTGCTTTGTTTTATTTCAGTAGATTTGATCTCTTGCTAGGATTTTTTACGCCATTGGTACTTAAAGATACTAAAGTTAAACCCATCTTAGGTTATTTAGACTATGTATTTTTTGCTTTATTGTGACTATTAAACATTTTCCTCTGATAACTTTAAAGTATATGTTTGAGCTTTTAAAGGAAATTATCAGTTTCAAACTTTGAGTGTTTACCAATAAAGTAATGATTTGATCAGGCATACTATAAATGTTTTTGTGAAATAAATTTAAACTAATAAATGTTAACAAAACTAAAATCCGCACTAGCCATGGAATGAAAATCATTCCTAATCTGATGGACAAACCTAAGTCCATCAGATTATCACTCATACCTTGACAATCCAGAACATCTGAGCTCCATAAATTGAATTATCATATGGAGACTATTTGTACTAGGAATAAGCAATATATATATTATTTTGAACTGATACAGTACTATTATAAATTAGACAGAATTCTAATAAAATCTAAATGTCTACTTATTGTATAAGCAATTAATATTTACACGAAAGATAGATGACAAGCAATTCAGTCATAGTAAAGTGGGATGTATCATATATAAATCCTCAGTAAAAGATTATAGCACACAGTTATTTAACATATTCACCCTTACTGATGAAGTCTTTCAAAACTTATTACTTAATATAAATAGATGGTAATAATATTTATACGTAATGTTTATAATACAATGTATTTTACTAGATATATCAGAAGTTATATTTCATTGTTTGCCAGCATTTAAGTAATCACGTTGTTTGTTGCTAACTTACTTAAAGCATCAAGTTAGTTTTATGTAAACACTGATGAAAGTTAATGCATTTTAATTATCAGTGCATCCCTTTTCCTACACTTAAGGATTTTCATATCTGTCATTTCTTATTATAAAATGAGTGAAATTATAGGTTAAAAACAACAAATTCACTTATTGTGATTAATCATTACAAGTTCCCTTTCCGTATTCATAAATTGCCATTGTATGGCATATACTGAAAATTTTAAATTGAAATGGCAACATTCTGTTTTGTATAATCACCAAAGGTTAAACTGAGTGATTATTGTCAATTTAATGCTATTTGTTCAGAATGTGATTGTTACATTCTGTGACATTCCTAGTTTAGGCTTCTATTGTTTCCCTTGAACAACTTTGTCAGTTTGATGTCATGTATAAAACAGTTACCTTGGTAACAGCTTAAGTAATGTGTATGGTCAAGATGTATTACAAAACCACAATTCAAGTTAAAGCAATTATATGACTTGTTATGCACATTTACTTATATGAGAAAAGCATCATGCTTCCCCTTGATGTTCAGTATAGTGTATGTCATTTATGACAAGTTAAAACAGTAGTGTTATTATACACAAGCCCATGTTATTAAACTGAGTGTCTATTGTCAATTTAATACTCTTTGTTCAGAATATGATTATTACATTCTTTGACATTTCAAGTTCAGGCTTCTATTGTTTCTCTTGAATGTTTTCAGTTTGATGTCATGTATAAAACATTAGTTACCTTGGTAACCGCTTAAGTATTATATATGGTCAAGATGGGTTAGAAAAACTACAATTCACATTAAAGCAATTACATGACTTGTTATACATATTTACTTATATAAGAAAACTATCATGATTCCCCTTGATGTTCAATGTAGTGTATGTCATTTATGACAAGTTAAGACAGTCGTGTTATTATACACAAACTCATGTTATTAAATCCTGTCTTTAATATCTAAATTCAGCGGACTGCTTCTTCTTATATGAAGATTATATATTTTATGTGTAAATTTGCTAAAATCATACATTACATAACTATTGTGTGTGTGTGTGTGTGTGTGTGTGTTTTGGCTGTTGCTTAGTTATTTGAGAGACCAAAAGCTGTAATGTTTATTCTTCTTATTAGCTCCTTCTAAGCATGTTTATTAAGTCCATAGACTTTAAATTATGAGACCCATCTAGTTTCTTATTTGTTATAAGTATATTTCCATTCTTACATACACACATATTAGTACCACAAGCATGGGCAACAATGCCCATCCAGTTTTACCAGAATACCATTCACTAGTTCATGTGCTGTGTTTCCAAGCTGTTCTTAAAATATCCAAAACAATATTTGTCCTGTTCCATTTTACCAGCCCATTCCATGCAGTGGCCACTCTGCCAGTGAACCACTCAATACACTTTCCATTCCCACAGATATTTCCATGAAGGAAATCTGATGACTCTCTATCACTTCCTGGCAACCTTAAACACCCCTAGAATCAGCTATCCTCATATGCCCAAGACGTCCAAGCAAGCTCACCTCCCAGACCACTGCAAAGGGGTACTGCACAAGAACAAGTGCTCTTAGTCTTTCTCAGTATCTCAGACTTCCACTTTTATGTAAGTCCTTAATGTGTTTGGACCAAAATACATTTTAAATATAAAATTGCACTTATTATTTATTTTTTTATCAAGAATCAACTTAATGAGCTAAACAAAGTGTTGGGAAAACATCAATATGTGTTCATGTGGTTTAAAACAGCCCTTTTATGTTTTATATGTATACATATATATATATATATATATATATATATATATATATATATTTTTTTTTTTTTAAACCAAAAATGTCATTGCCGAGAATCATCTGGGAGACTCCTCAGAGACATTAAGCATTATCGTCACTCTGTCTCCATTACCATAGCAACCTGGGAGCATCTGTTTCTATATTGTGTCTGTGTACTGCATACCAGAGGCTAGCGATGCACCTGAAGCAAAGCTTCACTTCACTACAACTTTAAGCCTAAATTTCCTCCCTTTCAGTGAGGCAGCAGCCAGGAAAATAACAGAGAGCAAACAGATAAAAAAAAAAAATGTCCCAACAAGCCACCGCAACAAGAGACAACACACTCCTCCAGCCCTCCCACCTCTCACTCAGCAAATGTACAAACAAACCATTCCCTGCAAAAATATCCCAAATCACAGTTCTATCCACTCCCTTCCCCTGGATCCAAGCTAAAACAACAAATGTCCCTTTCTAATACACAAGCATCAATAAACTTCGATTACAAGCCACAACCTCCAGCTTCCCGGTGACAAACGGCAACATCTAACAGCTGCCAGACACAACTGCATCCACATACGCCATGTCAGGCTTAATCAATCAGAACTCAAAGCTATGATACCTGGCATAATTGATTAATTATGTTTAGAGAGAATAATAATGACATTTGTACTAGCTGCCAGGCACAGCTGCATCCATGCACACCATATCAGGATTGATCAAACAGCACTCGTAACTGTGATACCTGCCATAATTAATATTAACTATATTTAGACAGAATAATGATGACATTTGTACTAAGACCTTGCTACTATTATTTACCCAGGATATACATGGCATTTCTAAATCATACTTTAATTGAAGAAGGCATTAGTCTTCATGACAGCATTTTTTTTAAACACTCTACTGTTACTGCTGTTATATATGATGTTAATTTGTTATATTTAAGTAATGGTACCTTGTTGAATTAGTTAATTAACTACTTAAATTATTATAAGTAAAATCAATGAAAAATAAACAAGATAAGTATTCAATGAGTTCAAGTAGGGGAATAGAAACTTCTATGTTTGTATTATATGCTGCTTTGTGTCCTGTTCCATTTTACCAGCCTGTTCCATGCAGTGGTCACACTGCCAGTGAACCACTCAACACACCTTCCCTTCCCACAGATATTTCCATGAAGGAAATCTGATGACTCTCTAGCACTTCCTGGCAACCCCAAACACCCTTAAAATCAGCTATCCCCATATCCCCTACACGTCCAAGCAAGCGCACCTCCCAGACCACTGCAAAGGGTTCTGCACAAGACCAAATGCTCTTAGCTTTTCACAGTAACTCAGAAATCCACTCTTATGTAAGTCCTTAATGTATTTGGACCAAAAATACATTTTAAATATACAATTGCATTTTTTGTTTTATCAAGAATCAACTTAATGAACTAAATAAAGTGTTGAGATACCATCAATATGTGTACATATGGTTTAAAACAGCTCTTTTATTTTATATATATATATATATTTTTTTTTTAAACCAAAAACATTGCCAAGAATCATCTCAGAGGCTCCTCAGAGCCATTAAGCATTATCGTCACTCTGTCTCCATTACCATAGCAACATGGGAGCATCTGTTTCTGTTAGTGTGTCTGTGTACTGCATACCAGAGGCTTGCGATGCACCTGAAGCAAAGCTTCACTTCACTGCAACTTCAAGCCGAATTTCCCTCCCTTTCAGTGAGGCAGCAGCCAATAAAAGAAAGGACAGCAAACAGATAAAAAAAGAAAAAGAAAAAGAAACCTCCCAACAAGCCGCCACAACAAGAGATAACACATTATAAGTTCATAAGTTAGTACTAGGCTAACTGCCCTTGTGAGCCATTTTAAGCCTAGCCAATTATCCCTTGTGGGACTCAAACCCTGCACCTTGTGTTTGTAAGGCAAACACCTTAACCATTAGGCCACCCTCCTAACTTCTTCCAGCCTTTCCACCTCTCACCCAGCAGATATATATACAAACTATTCTGTGCCAAATTATCCCAAATCACAGTTTTATCCACCCTCCTTCCCCTGGATCCAGGCTAAAACACCAAATGTCTCTTCCTAATACACAAGCATCAGTAAACCTCGATCATAAGATGCAACCCACAGCTTCCCGCAGATGAAAAAGGCTACATACAATAGCTGCCAGACATAGCTGCATCCACACACACCATGTCAGGCATAATCAAACAGCACTCGAAGCTATGATACCTGCCATAATTGATATTAACTATGTTTAGACAGAATAATGATGACATTTGTAGTAAGAGCTTGCTAGTGTTATTCTACCAGTATATATATTTGACATTTCTAAATCATACTTAATAATAACTGAAGAAGGCATTAGTCTCCATGACAGCATTTTTTTTCAAAACACTCTGCTCTTACTGCTATTATATATGACGTTAATTTGTTACAGTTGAGTCTGAACTCTGATGAATGGTACCTTGTTGAATTAATTAATTACTTAAATTATTATAAGTAAAAACAATGAATTATGTGTTGCTTTGTTTGGCTTATATATAATGTAAATAGTAACACATCTTGTCATGCCTTTGTTTGTGAAAAATTACTGGACTCTTTGAACATTCTGAATAAATCATTACTATTTCTCAGTTATTTAAGAAACCCTCCTTTTAAAAAAAAATAAAAACAGATGATAAGTGATGTACCATATCAGTTGATACTTTGAGACGTAGTTGTAAGAGTTATTTTTTTGGGACAGCTGTCTTGGAATCAGTTTTTCTGTTTCTTCTTTCTAGCATTAGTCCAAGGATTTGTTTCTTTTATTCTTTTAAGAGTAGGGGCCACCCATTCTATTTCTTCTGGGATGGACACTATGTTGATGTTTTTAGATAAATATAGTAGCTTCTTCTAAGTCATTAAAGGTTCTCATCTCATTGGCAAAAAGTATTTTTATTTTGGCTGGAAAGGCCAGCTGTACTTTAATGTTGTTTTGTTTTAACAGTTTTATTATTGGCCAGACTTTTTTCCTTTGTTCTAGTATTCTGGAAGAATAATCATTGTCAAACCTTATCAGGCTTTGATTGTATTTTAAGGGTGATTTTCTCCAAGCAGATTTTAATATTAGTTCCTTGTCCAGAAATGAAAGAAATTGTATAACTATGGATCTAGGTGGAGTATTTGTTGAGTTAGAAGCAGGTTTCCTCAGTGCTCTGTGCGCCCTTTCGATTCCAAATGAAAGTCCCTCTTTCAAGTCACACATTCAGGAATCCAGGTTGTTAAGAATGAAATAATGTCTTCTCCTTCAGTGTTTTCAGGCAGACCAAAGATCCTTATGTTGTTTCTCCTTTCCCTGTTTTCTAAGTCATCTATTTTGTTAAACAGCCATGTATTCTTTTTGGAATTCATCCCCTTTGAGTCTTCCTTCAATGTCATTTAGAGAAGTCTCTATATTTGTTATTTTTGTATGGTGTTGCTGTAATAGTTCCTTAAGAGTATCAGTCTGTTTTTGAGAATTTAATTTGAGTTTCTAAGTCATTTTTAAAGCCATCCATCTTCAAAGATAGCTCCTGTAAGGTAGATGTCATCAATTGCAGTTCTTTTTTCAAAGCAGCATCTGGATGAGAATTCCTTGAGTTTTTCATATTCAGTGGCTCAATATATCTCCAAGTTACGTGACAGGAAAATTTTTGTGTATCTCCACCAAAATTGATATTTATATAGTTTAGTAGTTTATATATAGATTTCTGATGTTTTAAACTTGAAAATAGTAAAATGTTCCTATATTATTATACTAGTTTATGGAGCTCTCAAAATTCACTGCTTTGAGTTGGCCATCTAGGCTCCCGCTTGAATATTTTAGCAGGACAGGCTACAGTATTGCTCAGGCCTTAAGAGTTTTACATTGTATCAATAGTTTATAATCATTGATTGGCACATTCTGCTCCCCAGTTGTCGGGTCAGGTACACAAAATCCAAAAAAGCAAACAGACTAAATGATATTCAGCTTAATATAGTTCCTTGGAAAACAATGCTGTTGAATTAAAGCAACACATTCATTTTTCTGATACTCTTTCATCCTAAGCAGGACCATGGTGGAGATGAAACCTATCACAGAATGTACTAAGAATAAGTCAGAGAAACATTCTTGGGCAAGGACGTAAGTCAGCTGTGAGACTTGTGTGAATATCTCCTCATACATACACCCACACAAATATGGATACACAAACACACTGTACCTACAGGAAATTTAGAGGCTTGCCAGTTTACCTGCTGTATGTCTTTGGGATGTGGGTGGAAACTTGAGTATCTAGCAAAAAAAAAAAAAAATGGAAAAAAATGAGCACAGGGAGGTCGTACCCACTCTGAAGACAAGATATCAGAGCTGAGAACTAGATTAACTAAATTAACTTGACTAAGGGGAAGGTTACATTTAGTTGCCTGTCAGAGGCCAGGATTCACCACATCACACAAGCACTCAGGTCAGTTACCTGTAATCACCAGTATAACTCACTCATAGTCCATGTGGGCATAAATGACCTGAGGCATACCTCCTGGGACTGTATGAAGAAGGACATGATTGAGCTGTCAGAATATGTGTCACAGGCAGGTATGAGCCTAGCACTGAGCAACATTCTGTTGTCTCCAAGGATGATTCCACAACACCAGCAGAAAATGATCGAATTTAAAATTTGTTTTAGCTACTGGTATCATTCCAAAGGGGTCAAATACAAGTCACCCTGGGAGGACATGATTGATAGGCCATACTGCTATGCCAGGTATGGTCTTCACCTGTCGCCTCTAGGCTTTTGGATATCGTCCAAAATATTATCCACCTCTGTAGTGCCTTTTTTAGGTATTGCCAAACAGACAAACCTTCTAACATAACAAAAACTCAGGACAAGTTAAAGGTGTTACTGCCTAATGCTAGGAGTCTCAACAAGGAACTGCACTCCCTGGAAGCTCTCAACAAGGAACTGCACTCCCTGGTAGCTCTCCTCACTGCGGAACCCTAAAACATGGCTCAAAGCCATGGAAAGCACTCCGGCAGAGCATGGCTACAATGCCTTTCATACATTCCAAACACCCACTGAACATGAAAGAGCTAAAGGTGGAGGTGTATCTATCTACATAATGGATAAGCACACCTCAAGGCTGGTCAAGCAATATGACATGTATGAGCTACTCCATGTCCAACTAACTGTAGGAAAAATACATTACCATATTCCTGCTAGCTACAGATCCCCCACTCTGAACCATAAAACCCATGCATCATACCTGAAGTTACTAGAATCACTCAGCATCCAGCCCAATATCATACTCATGGGTGATTTTAACTATCCCTCCATTACTTGGGAGGCATGCATGACCAGTAACTTGCAGGACAAAAGATTTCTTGACTTTGTAAAATGAAATGCCCTGGAGCAGCTAGTTTGCACTCCTACTAGGGGAACAAATATCCTAGAGCTGGTACTCAGAAGTATGGGAGAGTGATGCACCCCTATCCCCCCCCCCCCGTGTTATGTCCTCACTTGTAAGACCAGATCAAAAAGAGGTCTCCCTTGAAATAAAGGTAAAACTAGTTCCCCTACCTAACCCCAAACCCATTAAGAACTTCTCTAAGGTAAATTATCCCCTAGTAAGGGATGGCATAGCTAGTTTCCAAGCTCCTGCAAATCAAGTAAACACAGAAATCTATGCAGAGGCATACACAAAAGCCCTGTATTATCATATAAACAGCTGCATAAAAATGGCAGTACCAGACTGAAATAAACCTAGGTCAAACCACAAAAACAAACAACCCTGGTGGATCCCTAGTATTAACAGGCTGTACAACAACTTCTTCTTCTTTCAGCTTTTCCTGGCCAGGGGTCGCCACAGTGGCAACAACAACAAAAAAAGAATGTCCTGTCGAAAAGTAAGAGGGAATGTAGAGAAATATTTCCCTCATTAATCTAAACAAGTGAATCAGCGTACTGGTCAAATCCCTCAAAACAGACTTTGAGGTAAAAAAAGCCTCCAAAGCTAAGAATAACCATAAGGCATTCTTTTAGTTATGTCCCCAATCTTAAGGGCAACACCCAACAATATGCAGAATTCATATTAGATGGCATCACCTATACTCAGCCAGAAGAAATAGCAAATCTGCTGGTTGACAAATTCAGCTCAGATTTCATCTCCCCATCACTCCCCAGTTCTTCCCCACAAAAATACCCTCCACCACTCCATCGCCAATTATCACTAAAGAACAGGTTCCCACTGTGCTCTCTAAAGCTAAAAACATAGTTTCAGTGGGCCCCACAATATACCAGGTTGCCTCTTATACAGCTTAAATCAAGATTTATCAAATCCATTAGGATCTCTATTTAATCACAGCTTCCAGATTGGATTTATCCTGACAGAGCGGTGGGCAGCAACATTCATCCCTCTCTGCAAAAAGAGGGACCATTTACTGACCCAGAAAGTTACAGACCATTAAGTTTGACTAGTCTTATATGTAAGGCCATGGAAATAATAATATAGACCTGATAAATAATGACATAGAAGACCTCCAAACAGTGGACCCAACCCAATTTGGCTTTGCTAAGGGCAGGGCATGCTTGCTGAATCTACTGGATTTCTTTGAGAATGTCACTAAGGCCATGAATAAGGGTAAAACAGTACACACTGTCTGCCTCAACCTGGCCAAGGCATTTGACACAATTCCCCACTCTGGTATTATAAACTCACAAAACTGGGCATTAATCCCTATGTCACCAGATGGTTAGCCAGTTGACTCAAGGACAGAACATGTGGTTAAAGTGGGTGAATCCCCCAGACAACAGATTTCCTGTGACTTCTGAAAAGCCTTTTACTTGGTTCATCTCATAAGTAAAGGGATTGCATCCAGAAAAAAGGAGGTTATTACCTATCTGTAGTCCTCCCTCATTTGGCCAATAATTGAGTACAGCACCCTGTTTGGTATGTACCTCTCCAAACACCTGCACCAACTGGAAAGGCCACAGAAATACCTCACAAAGAGAATCCATGACCTCCAACACCTGTCCTGTGTGAACAGGCTCAAATCAATATCACTCAGCTTGGTATTGTACAGATCGCTCAGAGGTAATCTGTGTCTCGCCTACAAGGCAGTCTTGCACCCTGCCCTACTAGAGATGCGCCATATCCGTAAGTGTAACTCCTCGCGCATTACCCAATCAGAAAGCCTACATGTAATATGCAACATTAACAAAACCTGCTGGACAGACAGGTTTGTCTCCCAGAGGCTGGCCCATCTCTGGAATAGACTACCCATACACATCAAACAAAGTACATCGCTGACCGTCTTCAAGTGTAACCTTGATGAGTGGATGGGAAACCACAAATTTGTTCCAGGGTTTCCACCTGTGTCCCTCATTGACAGAAGTGACATATGCTGATTAAGGTTTCTTTTTTGGGGATATACTCTTGGCTAGGCTTGTAAGGGCCCCCAGGACCATTAGCCTAGTAACCTCCTATGATCCTGTGAATCCTGATCCAGCAAGAGGCCAGTTACTAGTGGTGTGCCACAGGGCTCAGTACTGGGACCACTTCTGTTCAGAATATACTTCTCTGAAATCGAGGCAAATGTGGAAGGCCTCTGGATGACAACGTTTGCCAATGACTGTAAGATGGGGGCAATCACTGAATCCCCCAGTGGTGTAGATATCCTTCAGGAGGGTCTAGATCATACAAATGATTGGTGCCAGAACCATGGCCTAAAACTAAATGCAAACACCCCTGCAAATTATAACATCAATAGCATGCCCCTTAGAGTGGACTCAGAAGTGAGAGATCTAGTTGCATAGCTAGATTGTAACCTGAACTTTGACCACCATGTATCCATAGTAATGAGAAAATCCCTTTATGTGGCACAATTTATAAGAAAAGGTATGGCATCCAGATACAAGGAAATTATTGTCCCACTGTACACAGCCCTCATTAGACCAATACTTGAATACAATGCACCATTTGGCATGTACTTGACTATACACTTAAAGCAGCTGGAATTACCTCAGAGATTCCTCACAAATAAATTACAGGGTATAAACAACATGATCTATTGGGAAAGAGTACTGCTATCCCTTTACTCTGTCTCCTACCAACTATTAAGGTGTGACCTATGCCTGACTACAAGGCACTCAAAAATCCAGCACTGATGGAGCTGCTACACCACCACAAGTCAAACAGTATGATGGTCACCCAGTCTAGGGATCTATACTTAGTCAGTGACTCAAACAAAACATATTAGACAGACAGATATGTTCCTCAGATATTGCCCGTTCTTTGGAACAGGCTTCTTATTCACGTTAAGTAGAGTCCTTTCCTGGCCCTCTTCAAACTCAGTTTGGGTCAATGGATGGGGAATTGCAAATTCACACCTGGGGTAGTGCCTATGTTCCTTATGGACAGGGACAATGTGTAAGATACTCAAGGCATAGGTACAAATCCATGCCATCGTCTTGCCCCTAGGGCCCTATATTGGGTCTATATTAGGATGTCAAAATGTCAAAAGAGTGAACGCTCTTACATCGACATGGAATAACCGAAACTACAGAATGTTGAATGGCCAGAACAGCAATTTTTTTCCGAGGGAAAAAAATCACTGGGCCAACAAAAACAAAACAAAACAAAAAAAGACAAAAAATTTACAGACAAAATAAAGTGGGGGGCTTCGCCTCCCACACCCTCCCGATGTTGGGGGCTGTGCTCCCCACACCACCCCTAATTAAATATACAAACTCCAAGATCACACTACAGTGGAGGAAACAGCAAAGTCCTGACAATGGCAGCTGGAATTACCTCAGCGGTTCCTCACAAATAAATTGTTCTGGCCGTTCGACATTCAGTAGTTTTGGTTATTCCATGTCGATGTAAGAGCATTCGTTCTTTTGACATTTTGACATCCTAATATAGACCCCATATACTGGGTAAAATTGGGTTAGATTGGCTAGGCTTGTAAGGGCCCTTAAGCCATTAACCTAGTAATCTCCTATGAACCTATGAACAAATCATGCTGAAATAGTAAAGCTAACTACTGTACACATGTGCTGCCAGAAAAATTACAAATAGCCACATATTAAGTCTCTAATACTCTCAATTTATTGCGAGGTAATGATGATGTCATCCATCTTAATGTATGAGAATTCACACTGGATCTGACTAGTCTACTCACTGTGTTCAAAAACGGAAGGAAAGTACACAAAAGTGTTTACCATGTCTAAACAGAAAGTTTTGTTGATTGTCAGGGCAAGAACTAGGGTTAGGTTCATATTTTGAAAAAAGCCAATGAAAATCAGCCTGATAAAGTCTGTTATTAAAGCCTAAAGAAAGTCCAAATGGGTTTGTGTCTCATTTTCACTGGTGGTCTGGGTAGAAAAGCTCTGACAGTTGTTACAAAGTTCTAACAAGTTGTTTCAGCAGTACCAGGTAACAGTGTACATTGCAGATTCATAAAGTCTTTTCATTTTTACAAACTAGTACATAAATAGAGGTGAAAAGACTGAATTCTTGTACTTTTGACTACAGGAAGCAGTTTGCTAGCATAAGTGCCTGTCAGCTCCAAATCACTTAAAATGTTAATAGAACAATAAGTGTTGCATGGGCATGCATTCTCTGGACAATAAAAACTATGAAACTGTAATGACTGTCTATATTGACTGACAGTAATGCTCAGTCATTTACCAGAAAAAAAAGTTAGCATAGGACAGAGCATAAATATGAGGCAAAATCAGTGATGCTCTGAAAAATCAGAGAAAAATAAGAGGCAAACTACTCTAATTCACCTAAATAGTTAATGGAACAGGTTTTGCATCAATATGCATTTTCTGAACATATGAACAACAAAAACAATGAAACTTTAATAACTGGCATTACTAACTAGCTATAAACTTTCATGATTTTATAACCCTAAGTGATTTATCAGAAAATGAAGAGACAAGTGAAGGAAATTATAGTCCCACTGTACTCAGCCCTCATTAGACCAATAATGGCAGTTAGTGCAGTAGATTAAGGCTCTAAACTCTTAATCAGTTGCTTCCTATACTCAAGGGTACAGGGTTTGAGTCTTTCTACTTCCATTTGCTTACTGTATGGCTTTGATTAAGTTTCTTGACTGGACATTGTTCCAGGGTTGACGTTTACCTGTTTAAAAAAAGACAGAAAAACAAAATGGTAGGACAAACAAAACATATGAGGCTAATTACTCATGTTTGGTTTGTCCATAATAAGAGCTGAGGCAGATCATGGTCAAATAGGGCCCTAGGTAGATTAATAAACCAACAACCCCCAGCAGCCATACCAATATCCCATTACTGGCTCTCCCCCGTTACCACAAAGCATGGTTAAGAACTGTCAGTGCGCATACCATCATGCCATTTTCTTCTTTACTTTTACAATGATCATGGAAATTTGAATTTCATTAACAACGTTTATTAAAAATTTTATAGCAAAAACATTAACAGATATTTGATGAAACAAAGAAAACACTCTCACATTGAAAACAGATTGCATGATCAACGGTAAACTTCTCTTCCTTTGAAACTCACATGTATTGAAAATACATCTGGCAATCCATTAAACTACAACAGACTTGCAGGGATTCATAGTCAAGTTGCATATAGTAAAGGACGTATCAGGGACATCTTATAGGTGCAAAAATTCAAAAGACAAATGTGTAATGAATTTGCTAACAGCATATTGGACACAAGCATCTTCTTTCAGTGGCAACTCAGGAGCACTGTCTGGTGAATAACTTGGTCAGACTCTCACTAGACAAACAAAGGCTGAGCAAATCAAAAGCTGCACTTTAGGAAGCATCTCATTAACAGCTCATAGGCTTAACTCATCTGCACTAAATGCCAGACTGCCATAGCCCAAAACAAGGCATTTCATACCCTCGTGCCTGCAAAGAAAACAACTTAAATTAGAAATGCATTCATAGTTAATATTTTAACATTAAACTCGTAGACTTCATGCTATATAGTTTATTCAGAGGCAAAAAAGACATATTGTCAACAGTCAAAACACAAGAAAGTCAAAGATCAGACCCAAAGAACATGTCTCATATGATAAAGCCCCTCTTTAGTACAATTGATTAATTCTTTTTCATCATAACTACTTCGGATTGTAGGATACACACTCAGCTGATGCATATACATTTAGATGTTTACTTGTAATAAAATGAAAGAACAAATACCCAGCCAACCCGGGTTTGATTAGCAGCTTGGACAACTGATGGAGTGGCAAGGAGGGATGGGCTTGCCTGTCCTGGGGCGGTGCTGGTGACACTTCCAAAGGGGAGACATGATTCAAAGAGGGGAATTGCCCTCAAATGCAACCAGTGAGTGTAGTGGGCAGGGAAAGGGCAAAGTGGCATATAAAATAATTAAAAAAAAAAAAAAAAAAAAAAAAAAAAAAACAGACAAAAGCACAAATGGCTGAGCCCCAGGATACCCTTAAGATCAATGACTAGCTCCAGCAAGACCAGGAGGATACTGGTAAACCAAGCATGAATGTAGGGAACTGAGGGCCGAGGGGACCCCCCCTACACAAAAAAAGAACAAATACATAAATATGACTGAGAAGTGTATTTTAGCAACTGTTAAGAACCATACAGTGCATCCCATCATGCACCCCTCATGCTCCCCAGCTGTTAGCACAACACTCAAAAACCCAGCATTCAGGAATAAATTTTAAATCTTTCTTTACATACTTAGAAAGTTATTATTAGCAAGTATTTTCTGAAAGAGACAAACTCTGAAACTCAAGAGCTTGGCATTTATTGACTGCAGTCCACAACAATTCACCACAATGTTGTAGATTTTACCAGGAATATACCAAAACAATTTTCAATTTCTTTGCTCAAGAATTCTAGACAAAGCAAAAAATAATATGGGGGACTCAAAAGGGACACATCTTAAATGCAAAAATACTATAGGTTTCCACGGTGGTATGGTGGTAGCGTTGTTACCTCACAGCAAGAGGTTCTCCTGTTCGATTCTTGGCTTGGCTTGGGAGTGGCTTCTGTGTGGAGTCTGCATGTCCTCCCCACGGTTGGGTAGCGTTCAAAAGACATACGTGTGCAAATGGGCATTCCTTCGTTGAAGGTTGGGCGTCGAGCTGGCACCTCTGCGTTTCGTAAAATCTACTGCCAATCATTAGCGGACTGGAGTTCCGCTGTGGCGACCTCTTACCGGGAAAAATCTGAAAGACAAACAACAACAACTATTTGTTATTCAGGTAAACCCACTGGAGAAATTGTCCCTTTTCAGGCTGACCCAGGAGTACTGTCTGACTGACTTGATCACATTTGCACCATGATCAAATGGAGATGGGAGGATTCAAACCCTGTATATTTGACTCCTGGAAGCAATTAATTACTAGCTCAGAGCCTTAAGTACCAGACAACATTATTTCACTTGAAAGGTTAACAGACCTACAACAGGGGTTGCATGGATGTCCATTTTCCCAACAATGAGAACTATGAAACTATTAAAAAATAAGTTAATTGCAATTTGTGAGAGGGATTAAGGCCCTATCTGAAAGGTACAGGGTTTGATTCTCAAGCTGTATGACTCTGAGCATGTCAGTTAATCAGAATCCTCACCTAACTAGGGCATTTTACACACACACACACACACACACACACACACACACACACACACACACACACACACACACACACACACATGCCATAAATGCATTAAAAGTCATACCGCATGCTTTTGCTGGTGCCAAATGTAGTAAAAGACATTCACGTTATACTGATATTATGCAGTGTACTTCCTGACTGGCTTGATGACTTTCAAAAATGTTGCACATGTTCTCTCTGTCAGAATCTGCAATTCTCTCTCCCCACGCAATGTCAATAAACTTGCTGGCAGGAGCAAATCAACCACACTTGCATGTGCTCATACCAGGATGAGTTCCAAGGACTGGGGCACTCTGGGGGGCTATACACTTTTACAGGGGGGCACATGCCCCATTTGTACTCCCTTTATCACCAACTGCGGTCTAAGGTTGCATTATAGCAATGAGAGGGTAAGCTTTATGAAGACTCTCTCAAGCTGCAACCACATTAAAACCATAACAACATTAAAGCAAACAGCACAAACAGATACTAAAGTGAAAGTAGACTCATTAGTACATTTTTTGAAAATATTTCTTTCTTTTCTTCTGTTTTGTTCACTGGATGTCATATTGAGCATTGCCCATTTTCAGAGAAGGCCTGGGAAGAAAAGTTTCACAGATATACTCATTACACAGTTGATAGGTTGGGCCGTATTGAACATGATGTACATTTGTATTCATTTTAGTGTCAGTCACACAAGCTAAACTATTTGAAAAACCCAAGCAGTCATTAACACAACTGCATAACATAGGTTTACAGAGATGAGCAGTAAATAGAATTTTTTAAGCAGTTGCTTTAAGCATAATAGTGCTTTACAATTTCAAATAAATGATATAAAAGAGCAAAAAAGTTCCTTAACAGATGCATACTGGATCAAATCAGAATGATCATGGCACAAAGTATGTGTAAAAACTTTTGAGCACCCCTCCCAGTCAGTATCATGAAAGATAAGTAAACTAAACCTGACAACAGTAAAGTATCCTAGCACAGTGGATCTTCAAAACACAGTGGTGTAGAAGTCTTCTTCATTTCTGCATTCAGGTCAGCAAGCAGGACTCCATTCATTGCAGAAATGATATCCTTATTTGGAATTAAGAAATCTTATCTGATCAAACATTTGAGATGCATATGTAGAGAGTTTATTTAGGAAATAAAATAAGTAAAAATGTGTAATATTCTTTACATTGTGTACAGGAATCAAAATGTATGGTGGGAAATTAGATTATATAGTAAGGATAAGTAAACTAACAAAATGTAGGAAGAAAGAAGGCTAAATAATAGAAGGAACTGGATGGAAATATAAGTGGCTAAAATAAGATGGTGAGAGGTTGGTGAGGGGAAAGATGTACAGAGAAATGGCAAACGTATGTGTTACAGTTTGTTTTTATGATTGGAGTGGACTTAGAATTTACTATATTAGGGGCATTAAACCTAACTTAAAGATGAAACGTTTGTTAGTAGCAGAGAGTGGAAATATTGTACAGATGAGCAGTTATGGTCTGACTTGTTTTGTAAAGAACTATTTTAAGTTTAAATCCTGCTGCAGATTATAAATTCTAACATATTTGGGTTTATTTCTTACATGAAGAAAATTCCTTCACTATATAAAATAATTCTTTTAAAGGCATGTAGAGTTCTATCCTTGGATTTTAAGTCTTTAACTTGCTTGTTTTTCAGTAGAGAGAGTTTATTATGTTTAGACACTGTTACCTATATGATATTAAAGGCAGCCATGATACACAACACTTGTAGCTTGTTTTGTAGGACTTTGCTATTTAGCTGTTTTTAAGATTTGCAGGGATGGTCTCTTATTGTACTGTTAGTATGAAAATAGCTGTTTTATTGCAGGTGCAATCAAGAGTGAGGAATAGATTGGTGAACAGTATAAATCTGAATAGGAGAATGCTTTTAAAGATGGTCGGAATAAGTGTGTTTCTACTGTCTTTTATTCAGAAGTTTTTTTTTTATTCTGAGTAGGTGACCAGGTTGTTGGTGGAATATTTTAATAGTTGTCTGATATAAAGAATGAGCTTAAAGTTATGGAAAAAAAAAATGCTTGACAAGGTGAATATTATGGGGAAATAAGATTATCCATGAGGGCTGTGAAGCACAATGCCACAGGTGAAGCATTCTCTATCCCTGGGATGCCTATTAGTTTTCGGGTCTATAGCAGAAGATCGAAGTTTCAAAACTTTGACTCTGATATGATAGACACCGTATGATCGAAGTCTTGAAACTTTGAATCTTTTAATGGAGATCTCCATAGAGCACAGAAAGGGAAGATTTCCCTTTTCTGCACTGTACTGCAGTCTCGGAGTTGCTATATTTAAGTAGCAGGGGGTGTGGGGGGTACAGGGTGGCTTGCCCACCTTAGAACGTTTAAATGGTTTGTTTTTGTAGGCTGTTGTGTTTTATTAGATTTTTGATGTTTCAAGACTTCGATTATATGGTGTCGACCATATCAGATTCGAAGTTTTGAAACTTCGATAATGTAATATAGACCCTTAGTTTTCTACCATAGAGGACATCATTGAGTTAGAAAATGGGTTGTATGTTAGTTGTTCTTCATTTACTTTATAAACTAAATAGGTGGAAGAACCATTGTATATCAACAAATGTATATATTTTTATATATATTCTGATATAAAATAGTTTGGAAATATAATTGTAGCTGAAGGAAGTATTATACAAAATATAAAAGTTATGTAATATTAGAACAGATAATTCATACACTCTACTAAAACACACAAACTGAACACACACACACACACACACACACACACACACACACACACACACACACACACACACACACCATTATTTGTTTTCTCTTTTTTGTTAGTATTATGCTTACATTACATTACATATGCTACTCCCAGCAAGTCTGTGTGCATATTTAAATAAGACAGCACCTTAAGAATATCTTCTGCATGTGTGTCACTGTAATGTGTGATGGAAGGAAATAGGTTGTACACGTAGAACTAGAGTAGAGGGATTGGAGTTGGGAGATGGAGTTCTTTATCTTTACTATTATACCACCAAGACAGTCCATGCTGTTATGTACATAAATATAAATGTTCTGCTTTTCCCCCTTCAGAACTGCCTTAGTGCTTCACTACATTCATCAAACTAGCCCATTCACTCTGTTGTTTGGGAAAGATAGACAGAAATCCCTAGGCTGGGAAAGAACTATATGATCCATTAATTCCTGAAAATTGTTGGGGAGCAGACCAACTCTTACTAGTCTGGTGGGGTGCCCTACCCTCCCCCATTGGAGCATCCTCCTTCATTGTGGAGGTTTATTGAATTCTGCTGCCATGCTGCTAACTGCAAATAGCAAGCTGATGCATGCTTTCAAAACTTGCATGCATGCATGCATGCAGGCATCACATGTTCACAAGCTTGTGGTCCATGGTTACAACACCTAGTGCTCTTGCTAGGCATCACATCAGTGGTATAACCCAAATATTCTTCTCTCCTCCCAGGATGGGCGAGCAGTAGTAGTTGCTTACTCCCATCCTCCTCTTCCAGTTTTTACAGGCAACCTGAGCCCCTAGCAGAATTTGGGCCACTGGTGTTGTAGCCAGGGCTTTATTTCTGTATGGTGCAGATCTAATAATACTCTGGTTTTCTGGGATATAATTAGTGGTCTGTGATCTGTTTTGTGGGAATTTATTGCTTTGGTATTGAAACATACCCTGTGCTCAGTTGTTAAAATATCAGAAAGTTCACAAGTTTGAGTCATGGCATATACCTTTGTTGTTGCTAGATGGCAGTGCATCGTATTCTGCTAAGGAAGCAACCAAACAAGTTCATCTTGGTATTTAGGAATGACACTGGGTCTGTCTTTACTACCACTGACCATCATCAGCTTTATAATATGAGTAGTTCAAGATTTATTTATAGGAATCATAACAACTTGTTTTGACTAGCTTACACTTATGTTTATTTGTACCTGCTACAGTTTGCACAAGTATCAGATACAACTTCCTTAGTATAATTCTATTATTTCATTTTGTGTGGGTAATGTAGGCCATATAGTTACTGCACCAGTAAGCTCTCGGTCTTTTATCTTATTTGTTTTAGTTTATTTGAATGTGTTAACTGGGGAAGAGCACTGATCTACCTATTATTTTTATTATCACTTCTCTCCTGCTGCAAACCCATTATTAGTACAGCTTTTCTTTGACTTCCTACTATATACACTCTTTACTTTGTGATGTTTTTTTTTTCTCCTTTTTACCCTTTTCTTTTTATTTCATTTCATTCATTCCTTTTCCCAATACTCTTCCTGAACTGTCCCCAGTGCTTCTCTGATGAATTCATATCTACCGCATCTTCCACTATTATAGTTATTTCCTTTTGCCTCCTCCATTTTTTTGACTGTGGTCTTTCATTAATTAAATTATTGATAGTTTTTTCAGAGTTCCATAAGATATTCCCTAGACTCAACTGGTTGAAGCTTCTACTGGACAAAAAAAAAGTCAAAGTTTCAAACTGTTATGAATTAAATATAATCATGAAACTCTGTGTCATCTGTTCATTCTTTCATTTAATTAATACTTATTCAAACTGTAATGCCGTGTATGATAAATACTTTAACAAAATGTAGTATGATTTCATAATGAATTTCTTTATATTCTTTTAGCACTAGCTATTCAACTTTTTTGTACTTGAATATATATGCATCTAATCCTACATTACTTCTGTGTTTATTGCTATATTATTATTTGGCTTACAGATTGCTTGGAGAACTTTTTACTGGACCGCATATTAGAACACCGGCATGTATTTACTAGTAATTCTTTTAAGAACCTCCACTTGTATGTTAGATTTTTGGATGGCACAGAAGATGAAATTCATTCCTCCCTCACCTACCTGAATAGTACCTCTCAATATTTAAAGTTCACCTACAGCTGGAATAAGGAAACAATTAATTATATGGATATCCTGATATCCCACACAGGATAGGGTTTAAAATCTAATATTTACAGAAAAGAAACTTTTTGCAACACCTACATAAACTTTTCTAGTTGTCATCCTTTTTTTCAAAAGAAAAGTTTAGTAAAAGGTCAGGCTATTTGTGTTGCAAGAATAACATCCCAGTATGAAGAGGAGTGGGATTAACTTATGAAACTTAAACATATGTTTATTGTAAGGGGATATCCAGAGAATCTAGTTAACAATTTGATCAAAGAACTGTGTGATGGCTGGGAGAGGGATTCAAACCTCTATTAGGTTTGGGACTCAGTAAGCCACCCCAAAACACTATTGAGGTGAAATATGAAAAAGCATTTACCATCCAAAACAACCATTTTTCCAGTGAGATTAGAGATATAGTTAAACATAACTTAACACATAACAACACATAACTGTGTGTTATCCGACTATCTCAAGGATTACTTGCATAAAATTAGACCCTCTTAGTAACAGCCTGCATGTCATTGCTGGAGCCTTCCTGTCTCCTGACAGAGTGCTCTTCAAACTATCTGGAGTACTGGAGATATACAGAGCTAAGCATATTTTTCTGGCACTTCAGAGTTGTGTACTGTTAATTGTTGTTTGACTAATTTTATACCATTGCTGGCTGACTTCAGAGTTATGCACTATTTTTGCTTCATTGTATAGTTTTTCAGATCTCTGCTGAAGGTGTTGGTTTCCCCTACCCACCCTATTCCTGTGTTGTTATTTAAATTTGGAGGCTTTTGCAGTTGCCCTGTAGATTTGATCTGGGACACTCCCCCCAGTCCCATCTCTTTACCTCATTCTACCTAATAGACTCCTTCTGCACTTGTTTTTAGTCATTTTTAATTTAATTGCATTTTTTAAACTGTTTGGTCTAACATTGCTACATACTTAAGTGTGCTAGCTTGCACTGCATTTGAATTGTTTTTACTGCTGTTTTAGCTACTTTTCTGTATAAAAAAAAATCTAAGCCCGTTTCCTACCTTTCCTGTAACTAGTGTAGTCCAGATTCAGATTTGCTGTATCCAGGACTGTATGTAAGCTTCTAAGCCCCCCCAAGCTTTCTGTGTTGGAAGCCTTCTAGTTTATCAGTGGGAGTGGTAAGCACTAGTTAACCTATCTACCACGTAAGGAGTGGTTCTGGCCCAGAAATTGTAGTTATTGGCCGTTTGGGCAGTTTTTCCATCTCTCTCAACTTTCTGATTTAAAAGCCCGCATTTGCACGTTTCCCTCCTTTCCTGTAACAAGTTTAGTCCAGATACAGATTCTTAGTTTTAGCACTTGAATTTGCTTATTCGTGATCAGCACTTGTTGTAAGCACTAAATAACCTACTAATTACTACAGCACTCAATCTTCCTCATTACCTAGAGGAAAACAGTTTTGGTACTTACTTTCCTCACTTGCTTAGAGAAAAACAGCTCTTGTACTCACTTTCCTCACTTATCTAGAGGAAAATAGTTTTTTTATTCAGGCATGTCCAAGGGTCAGCTCCCAGTGTTCTCTCCTGTCTATCTGATGAATCTGGGCATCTTGGGGCAATGTAGAAATTGCCTCATGTACACAGACAACCCTCTTCTCCTACCACCCAACACTACAACCTGTGAGAGATGCACTTATCTAGCCAAACTGGAGGTAAAGCTCTCTCCAAACAAGACTGAACTTGACAGTCAAGAGGAGAAGGTAAACACTTGCACCACACCACACTCATCACATAGTCTCACTAAATCTACACCACCAAAATCCACACATAGAAACACAAAAACATTCATGGAGGCTCTCAGTAATAATCTGTTCAAGCAACAGAGACCTCCAAAGCAGAAATGCAAGCAACCTTCACCCCCCAACACAACCCGAATGACACATAGCCCGCATACTCAGTGTGCCACTCAACCACAGCCAATTTGGCAATACAATGTACCCAACACATTAGTCATAGGTGACTCTATAGTCAGGCACACTGATGTCCCACATCAGGTGCCAGGATCCACCACATAACCCACGCACTCAGGTTACTCCACAACAAGTACAAATATGACTCCATGTCAGTGTGAATGACCTGAGACATACCTCTCTGGACTACATGAAAAGGGACATGGAAGAGCTCTCCGATCTTGTAGACCAGGCAGGTATGACCCTAGCCCTGAGTAGCAATCTGCCATCACCCAGAATAATACCGCAGTACAAGGACAAAGTGATTGACTTCAACAATTAGCTAGGCTTCTAGTGTCATTCTAAAGGAATTCAGTATCTGTCTAACTGGGATGACATGGTTGACAGACCACGATGCTTTGCCAAAGATGGCCTGCACCTGTCACCCCTGGGATTCCAGATACTGGCTAAGGTTCTTGCCGCCCCTATAGTGCCTTTCTTAGGCAAGGTTCAAATGACAAATTCACCACTGTAACAGGAACAGGCAAGCAAAAACTGAGGGTGATGCTACTCAATGCTAGAAGTCTAAATCTCAAAATGCACTCCTTAAAATGGAGAACATCAATATCTGTGCAGTGACTGAGACCTGGTTCAAGGCTCCAGAGAGCACCCCTGCACTACCAGGCTATAACTCATACCACACTTTTCAGCTATGTAACCTGGACCGGAACACCAAAGGTGGAGGTGTGTCCATATTCATTAAGGATATCCACACCTCCAGGCTAGTTGCTCAGCATAATGCAGCCGAGGTTATCCATAGGTTCATAGGTTCATAGGTTCATAGGTTTATACTAGGCTATCTGCCCTAAGGCATTTATAAGCCTAGTCCAAAGTTTTGTGGCTTACGCCACCCCTTATATGAAAAAATACTGTGCCCATTAGTTTGTTGTGCCTCTGTCCAGCAGTGACACAGAGATGATTCCTGGGGTAAACCTACGATCTCCCATCCACAGGTCAAGATTTCTCTTGAACAGAGCCAGCGAGGTGCTCTGCCTCACATGGACCGGGATTTTATTCCACAGCATAGGGAGTCTCTGAGTGATAAATCTATCCCTCCAGCACGTCCTATTTATATTCGTGCTAAGGTTTAAGTCGCTTGCTCAAGTGGTTTTGGTGGATTTGGATTTTTTGAGGTGGAGCATGTCCATTAATTCCGGGTTGGACATGGCCTTGTATGTCAGGCACATGTCACCTCTGAGCAGACGGTATGCGACTGAATAGAGCTGGAGTTTCTTCAATCTGGCAGCATATGACAGATTTTGGAGTCCCTTTATCCTTTTGGTGAGGAACTTTTGGGGTCTCTCCAATTGCTGCAGATGTCGGGTGAGATACATCCCGAATGGAGCATTGTACTTGATCATTGGTCTGATAATTGAAGAGTACAGGGGAACAATGACCTCACTAGATCTGGATGTGAATCCCTTCATGATCAGGTGGGCAATGTAGAAGGTCTTTCTAACCACTTTAGCAACGTGAGTGTCAAAAGAAAGGCCACTGTCAACCTGGGTCCCCAGGTCCCTGATAACCTCTTCTGTGCTTAGTGGATTGCCACCTATATGGTAGCTTGGGGTTACCTTGTTTTTCCCGAAGGGTATGACTATACATTTTTTGGCGTTTAACTTCAGGCCATGGCTCTGGCACCAGCTATCTGTTTCCGTGAGTCCCTTCTGAAGGACATCCGTGTCCGATACACTTTCCACTATGGCGCCCAGTTTGCAGTCGTCTGCAAACTTTGTCAGCCAAAGTCCTCCCATGGTGGCCTGTACTTCTGAGAAGTAGATGCTGAACAATAGGGGGCCAAGGACTGAGCCCTGTGGGATACCACTTGTGACCGGCTTGGAGTCTGACATAGCGCCAGCAACTCTAACCCTGTGGGTTCTGTCCTTAAGCCAGTTTGTAACCCATCTTGTGACATATGGGTTTACATTTAAGCTGGTAAGTTTTTCTACAATACCCGAGTGGGATATTGTGTCGAAAGCCTTTGCAAGGTCAAGGTAGGCTGTATGGACTGCCTTTCCCTCATCAATGGCCTTGGTGACTGTTTCGAAGAAGTCGACCAAGTTCAAAAGGCATGATCTGCCCTTGACGAAGCCAAACTGGGTCGGGTCCAATGTCTGCAAGTCCCCTATATCTTTGTTTATGCGCTCCATTATGATCCTCTCCATAGCTTTGCAGACTAGACTTGTTAAGCTTATGGGGCGGTAATTACCAGGGTCCGTAGAGGCACCACCTTTGTGGAGTGGGACCACAGTTGCCATATGCCACTCCTTGGGCACGTATCCTATGGTAAGGCTGAGATTAAACAGCTGCCTTATGTGCGGGTTTAATTCCGCATTTAGCTCGTGTAGCACACAGCCGGGGACACCATCCGGTCCCATTGATGCTGTGTTTTTAGCTTTAGAGAGAGCAGCTTTCACCTGCGCATTTGAGATGTCTGGGAGGCTACACTCCGCTGGGATAGTTATCTCTCCTTTGGGGGGGGGGGTGAAGTTTGCACTGAACCTGTCTGCCAGTATGTTGGCAATGTCTGTGGGTTTAGTGATTTTTGTATCATTTTGGACTAATTCTGAGCATATCTGGGAGTTTCCACCCAGGTTCCTAACATAGCTGAAAAAGGCCTTATGATTGTCCTTTGAATCCATGGCAATTTTTCTCTCAAAATTGGCCTTAGTTGATTTTATGAGTGCTCGTATTTTTTTACTAAAAAGTGCAACTAACTTTGGGCAAAACTGCAATCCAAATTGTAGCGTCCTACAGATCCCCCACCATGCCCCAGGATTCCCACTCCTCTTTTCTTGATGTACTAGAAAATATTAGGGTTCAACCAAACACCCTAATAATGGGCGATTTCAACTACCCCACCATTAACTGGGAAAACTACTCATGTACCAACTCCTTCACTCAATGCTTTCTGGAATTCATAAACTCCAATGCCCTGGATCAACTTATCCACACCCCCACCAGGGGCAACAATATCCTAGATTTAGTCATTACCAACATGAGTGACCCGTGTTCCACAAGTGAAGTCAATGCTTCATTGGTCCGATCCGACCATAAGCTAATTACCCTAGATATCCACATCCTGCCCCCACCCCCCATTAAGGAAACCACGGTAAAAAATTTCTCCAAAGCCAACTTCATGCTTCTTAAGACAGAAGTGGTGAACTTCATGACACCCATGCAGATGGACAATACAGTTACGACTACTGAATCCTACACAATTGCACTATATAAGCACTTACACGAGTGCATGGATCGTGCTATCCCAAACAGAACCAAGATGCTATCCTCCAAAAAAAGGAAGCCAATCTGGTGGTCCCCTGCCATAAACAAACTGTACAACAGAAGGAAGAAACTCTTGCAAAAGAGAGTAAAATCCCATGAGTGGAGGAGATCCCTGGTCGGCCTCAGTAAGAAGCTGCGATCCCTGATAAAATTCTCCAAAGCTAGTTAAGAAAACAAAATTGCCACTGATTCTAAAGACAACCACACAGCATTCTATAGCTATGTCAAGAATCTCAATGGCAATACTCATATCTGCTCTGAGTTACAGCACAATGGCACTAAATATACAGACCCAACTGATATTGCCAACATCCTGGCAGATAGGTTCAGTGCTAACTTTACCCCCCCCTCTCACCCCCTAAAGAGCCCATCTCTATACCGGGAGAATGCAAAGATCCTGTAATCATGGCTGCACAGGTAAAAACCACACTCTCCAAAGCCAAGAACACAGCATCCATGGGACCAGACAACATCCCAGGCTGCGTTCTACATGAACTACAGAATGAACTGGCACCCCACCTAAGTACCATGTTCAATCTTAGCCTCACCTCAGGCTTTGTGCCCGCTGAATGGCGCACAGCGACGGTTATTCCACTCCACAAGGGGGGAGCCACCATGGACCCCGGGAACTACTGCCCCATTAGCCTGACGAGTCTGGTCTGCAAGGCCATGGAACATATCATCATGGAACTTATAAACTAAGACATTGGTAATCTCCAAACTCTGGACCCCACCCAGTTTGGGTTTGTAAAAGGCAGATCATGTCTCCTAAATCTGATAGACTTCTTTGAAGCAGTCACCAAAGCCATAGACAAGGGTGAGGTGGTTCACACAGCGTATCTAGATCTTACCAAGGCTTTCAACACCATCCCCCATTCTGGAATTATAGATAAGCTCACTAAACTAGGTATAAATCCCTATGTCACAAGATAGGTTGCCAACTGGCTCACTGACAGAACCCACACTGTGAAAGTAGCAGACTCCAAATCCAACTTCAGACCAGTGACAAGTGGAGTACCACAGGGTTCAGTCCTGGGTCCTCTCTTGTTTGATATCTACTTCTCTGAAGTACAGGCTAACACAGAAGGTCTTTGGCTAATGAAGTTCGCAGATGACTGCAAACTAGGAGCCATAATCGAAACTCCTAATGATGTGGACATCCTACAAAAGAGCCTCACTGAGACAGATGGCTGGTGTCAAAGCCATGACCTCAAGCTCAATACCAAAATGTGCAATGTCATGGCCTTTGGTAAAAACTCTGTACTCATGAACTACAACATAGGCAGTAGTATACTTAACACTGAAAGTGTGATAAGAGACCTTGGGACACAGGTGGACAGTTGTCTGTCCTTTGATAATCACATCGCCACAGTAGTCAGGAAATCCTTCTACGTGGCACACCTTATCACAAAAGGAAAAAAGAAGTCATTGTTCCCCTCTACTCAGCACTCATTAGACCCATTATAGAGTACAACGTCCCTTTTGGTATATACCTCACAAGACATGTACAACAACTGGAAAGGCCACAGAAATACCTCACAAAGAGGATTACCGGCCTCAAACAAATGCCCTACGCAGACCGTGTCAAAAAACTCCAGCTTTACTCTGTTGCATATCACCTACTCAGAGGTGATCTCTACCTAACATACAAAGCTATGTCAAACCCAGAGCTGTTGGACATGCTCCACTTAAAAAAGTCCCAATCCCTCCGAGCTACACGCTCTAGGGACCTAAACCTTGTCAACACAATAAACAGAACATGCTGGAGGGATAGATTCCTGTCCCAGAGACTTCCTATACTCTGGAATAAACTACCTATCTATATCAAACAAAGCTCCTCATTAGTACTCTTCAAGAAAAATTTTGATGATTGGATGGGAAATAGGAAATTCACCCTGAGGATCACTTCTGTGGCTCTGCTCGACAGTGGCATAGGAAAATAATTTTCTTGGGTGGCAAATGCCAGGGTACCTTTTTGGCTGGGCTTGTATAGGCCCTAGGGCCGATAGCCTAGTACCTACCAATGAACCTATAACTGGAACATTTGTAAAGTTAATAAAGACATTCATAATATAGTGGGGGCAGCACCAACATTTATTACTAAATGAGCCAAAAATTTCAAACAATTATTTAAAATTAAAAATTCAGAGATTTTACCCCAAAAAGTGGGGACATATTCTTATGATTGTTGCAAACAGTGTTTATCCATTATAAAGGTGCAAATCCTTACACAACATTCTTAAAAATCAAGTTACCTTTCAGAAAGGTAACCACAATACATCCATGTTTGTTTATTTATCAAAGTGTGATCAGTGTCCAGCATATTATATATTTAAAACTTAAAGATCACTTAAAGCACAAATTTATGAACACATCTGTGATAGTGCAAACCACAAAGAAACCAATGCATTATATAAACATTCTACAGGCTGTTCTGATTTAAAAAAAATTTCCTTTGGGATTTTAGAAATTATCAGCATTAATCCCAGGGGAGGGGAGTCAGAGGAAGTGCTGGCTTTCTTATAGAGAACTTATGTGGCAGGTTAGACTTTATGCTACTTTTCCTCCAGGTTTAAATTAATATTTATTGATTGCACCAGTATTTAATATTAGGGCTGACAAACTGTAAATATATTACTTTGTTTTTTACCAATATGCTTTATTTACCAATAGATTTGCACATTAAATTATGTTTCATGTGTTCTGGAGGCCTGTGCCTTTAAGAAAGGTTAATTTAATCACCAAGTATCCTGTGCATCTGTTTGCATCAAAACACTGCCTTTTCAACAGTATAAAAAGTGAAGTCCCGCCGTTGAGATGAAAGTGCACAATCATTTTATTCATTATTGTAATAAAAAATATTATTTTTAACCAGTGATCAGATCCTCAGTGACATTATTTATATTTGGGTTCTGAGTTTGGTTAACATAATGCTGCACCTTTCTACTTTTTCCTGTTTTCTTGTTGGTGTGTGAGGACCTGTTAATGGATACAATGGCCAACGCTGACCTTCCAAACTCATGTGCTAACAATTTGGAGATAACCCAGTTAAAAGAGGATGTTGCTTCACTGAAAGGAGACCTTACAAGGCTCATAGAATTGTTTTCTCAGCAGGATGACTGAGGACATACTAGGAACGCACATATCTCAACTTCCTCTCCAGTTTCCAGTGGTAGACTTACCATTACTTTTCCTTCTTATGGAGCAGGAATCATTTCAGATTCACATGATGTTTTTCCAGTGCTAAATTGATTGGTACAACAACACACAATTGCTGCTGCTTCCAACTGTGTCAATGGCTTTCAAGATTCTCAAAAAAAACTTACTAACTGTCAAAATGCAGGCATGGCAAAGACTTTTGCTGAGGTAACGGGTACTGTACCCTCTTTTAATTTTGTTACACAGTTGTTTGTAGCTGCTTAGCAAAACAGCTATTCTGCATCTAATGTTAACCTTACTAATGGCCCATTTAGTACTTTCAGCTTCAAAAACATACTAGAAAAGACTTTTGACATTCAAACTGTTGTGGCAGGAGATTCCAATGTGTATAATGTTAATACCAGACAAAATATGAACTTTCCCAGTTTAAGGAACAACATTTTTCTTTTTGAAAAGAGACTTAGTAAATTTAAAAGCATTCATATAGAAAATAGTTACTTAAGGGAATGTGTTAAGTTGAACATTGTACTACAGGGCTTACATATGTACAGATTCCCTTTTGAGTTGAATTATAATGATGAAATGACTGATTTTATTAAGTTTTTTTTATAAATGTGGACTTGAATTGATACAAAAAATTATTAATAACAATGAGTCCTTTCTAGGTGTTTTAAGTACAAAACATAAAAGTTTGAATAAGTTAACACTGAATGATTTGTTGTTTTCTGAGTATAAGGTACTTTGCGACAGAATTTTAAGGAAGGTGGATAAAAGGTGCAACAACATATGCTTAAAGACGAAATGTAAACTAGACAGTGATTTGAATCAGTACCACAGCAAAAGGGCTTATCTCTTTTCACAAGTGAACCCCCCCTAAACCTGACAAAAAAGTAGTAGCATTTGCATGTAATGTGGATTCTTCCCTGGTGGTCCCTAGGGCAGATGTGGGGAAGAGTTGGACTCTCTCCACTGAGACCCAGAATTTTCATCTACCGAGACTCTCAGAAAGATTAGCGAGTTGGTCCAAATATGTGCTAGATTCAGGGCAGCACCCCCAACAAGCCCGTTATAGTTCCCCTCAGAAGAACTACCACCTTTAGGTAGGAGGGAAGAGGAGGAGCTAAAAATTGCACATGACGGTGTCACTTGTTCATACAAAGGTTTTAATATTTATGACTACACCGGTTTCCCTATTATTAAAGAATATTTTACACTATTTCTAAAAGATTTTAAATGTATTCCCACCAAGGGAGTTGATATTGGAGATTCATTGGTGGAGTTAAAGTTATTCACAAGAAAGTTGAACTTTAATATATCTTTTTATGATAAAACCAATAAAGATGGTCAGGCTGCATCAAGTTACAAGAGTTCACTTAAGAAACGCAACACTTTTAACCCACGTCTCCATCCTACCATCCAATTATTTGAAAAAGTAGTTATTGAGGATATGTACATTATATATTCTCAGAATAAAAGGTATTTTATAATCTTACCAAAAAAGAAAAAGAACGTTTAAACTTATTCAGAAAAGACAGTAATATACGGATAATGAAGCCTGACAAAATGCATGATTATTCAAATGTGATGCAAGATATTCTACACAACACAGCTACATATTCCCCCACATCCAGAAATCAGATTAATATTGCACACTAGAGAATTGACTATTATTTGAAGGAGTAGGTTCTGGACCAGCATACCAATGTAGAGACTTCTAAATTTCTAAGCCTAAGTCTATCATCCCCACTCTTTTTGGCATTCCAAAAACCCACAAAGATGTGCAGTCCCCCCTTCAAAGCATTGTTTTGGCACAGGGGTCGAAAACCCACCCTGTGGCAGTACTTGTTGACCAATGGGTGAAACCTATGATTGATGCAAAACCTCACACTGTAAAAGACTCATGGGATTTTTTAGGGTACTTAAAGAATAGCTATTGGAAAAAGGATTTAATTTTCTTGACAATAGATGTCATAGATTTATTTTCTGTTATTTCTAAACATGAAGGACTAGAAATGTTCCACAGTACTCTCCATAGGTTTTCCTCACTATCTCACAATAGAGTTTCTTTATTGGTGGAATTTATGTTAGCGATTTTGGAAAATAATTTTATAGTTTTTGAAGGCAAGTAATTTCAAAAATTAAGCGTGTCACAATGTCCTCAATTATTTTATTTATTATTTTAATAAAAAAAAAATTTTAACCAGTGATCGGATCCATAGTGGCGTTATTCATATTTGTATTCTGAGTTTGGTTAACATAATGCTGCACCTTTCTACTTTTTCATATTACATATTCCCAAGTAAACTTTCCCACTTACCAAAAAAGTCCTTTAATATATGTTGCGGATAATGAATATTATAAATTTAATAAGAAAATGTAATTGAGAACTTTCAAATTCAGATGCAATTAAAATCTGTATTGTGGTTGATAATTAGAAGCAGTGTTGCTGTAGACAGGCACTGTGGTAGTGATTATTATACTTTTTGGTATCATACTAGTATGTTCATTTGTCATGCAGTAATATTTCTTGGGTTTTTGCTTAGAATGTTCCATTACTTTAGTTGGCTTTTTTTTGTGTGTTTGTATTATGTTTGTTTGAATGAGTCCATGTTGCACTGCGATGCTCATTCCTGTTGTGCGCTCATAGGTAGCAGTGAAATTAATGATTATGTGTTATTTCAACCATACCGCTGTCTTTAACCACTAACCCCAATTTTGATGCTATCCAGGAAAGAGTCTCACTCTCTTTTTGTTGCCATTGCCATGTTTGAGATTAACATTTGGAAGAATACCAATCCCAATACCGATCCACATCACTAACACCATCAGGCATATCTGAGTTTCTCTTAATGATTTAAACTTTGTACTTATCTGACTCTGAGCAAGTCTTTCCATATGATGTAGGAGAAGATATTAATGACCTTATGCGTATCCTTACCCAGGTTGGTAAGTCTTTTACATTTAATGAGATCCATCCTTCACTGAGAAATGTCATCTGAATACATGTAAAAAGATTATTAGACTCAAACGTTTGCTTCATTCATGTCTTGGATTAATGGAATTCAGTGCTTCTCTACTTGAGAGGAAAAATTAGGTCCAACACCAATAGTGGTATATAGAAATGATAGATCTATAAAAATGAGACTGGAAAGAAAACATCATAAAACTGGTAAGAGCAAACTCCCCTTGAGTACCTTGTTCCCCATTGGCCCTTTTTTTCAATTATAAAGGAATTCCCAGTACTATTCTAGCATGTCCAAAGGTCAGTTGTCAATCTCCTCTCCGGTCCAGCTGGTGAATCCGGGAATCTTGAGGCAATGTTACAACTGCCTCATGTACACAGACAACCCTCTCCTCCTCCCAACAAACTCCAACACATGTGAGAGATGCAACCATATAGCCAAACTGGAGGCTAAGCTCTCTCAACTCAGTTCTGGCGTAACCAGTCAGGAGGAGAAGGAAACCACACTCACTACGATTCCAGTCTCACATAGACCTACCACGACAGCAAACCAAACACATAAACACACAAAAACATACTCGCAGGCTCTAAATAAAAATCTGCCTAAGCAGCAGAGACCTCCAAAGCAGACACCCAAGCAATCGCTACCCCAAAACAAAACACGTGCAACACATAGCTCACAAAGCCAGTGTGCCGAACAGTCATAGCCCTTAAGGCTAAACAACACACCTGATACACTTGTAATAGGTGACTCTATCGTCAGGCACACTGACGTCCCGCTCACCATGCTGAACAAGGAGAAGGTCACGGTGAGCTGCCTGTTGGGCGCTAGGATCCGCCACATAACACAAGCACTCAGGTCACTCCAAGGCAAGTACAAATATGACTCAGTCATTGTCCATGCTGGTGTGAATGACCTGAGATGTACCTCTCTGGACTACATGAAAAGAGACATAGAAGAGCTCTCTGAGCATGTAGCCCAGGTCGGTATGACCCTGACCTTGAGTAGCATCTTACCCTCACCAAGAATGATGCCACAATATGAAGACAAGATGATCAATTTCAACAATTGGCTTAAGTATTGGTGTAATTCAAAGGGGATCCAATGCCTGTCAGCCTGGGATGACATACTCGACAAGCCACGATGCTTCGCTAGGGACGGCTTGCACCTGTCACCATGGGCTTTCGGATATTGGCAAAGGCTCTTGCTTCCCCATAGTGCTGTTTTTAGGCAAAGCTCAAAAGACAAACCCACCTCCATAGGTATCACAAGGGATAAGAAACTAAGAGTAATGCTACTCAACACCAGAAGTCTAAACCTCAAGATGCACGCTCTCGAAACTCTCCTTAGCATGGAGAACATCGATATCTGTGCAGTAACAGAAACCTGGTTCAAGGCTCCCGAGAGCACCCCAGCACTACCAGGTTATACCTCATACCATGCTTTTCGGCCCCAAAACTTGGACCAAACCACAAAAGGAGGGGGAGTATCAATATTCGTCAAAGATACCCACACCTCCAGGTTAGTGGCACAGCACGAAGCATCAGAGACTATCCATGTGCAACTAACAGTGGGTAAAACTGCCTTCCAGTTTATAGCCTGCTACAAACGACCCTCCCAAACCCAGGAACCCCACTCAGCCTTCCTGAGAACACTGGAAAATATGAAGGTCTCTCCAAACACCATTATATTGGGCGACTTCAACTACCCAAACATAGACTGGGAGCATTATTCTAGCTCCAACACCCTAGCACAAAGGTTCCTAGAATTTATAAACTCAAATGCTATGGAACAACTTGTTACCACTCCCACAAGAGGGGAAAACATACTGAACCTGATTGTCACCAACATGGGGACTCTATGCTCCAGACCAGAAGTGTATCCCTCACTGGGAAGATCAGACCATAAACTAATCTCACTGGATATTCACATCCCGACCCCACCCCCTGCCCAGAAAACCACAGTGAAAAACTTCTCTAAAGCAAATTTCACACTCTTCAAAACCAAGGTGGAATCCTTCAAAGCTCCTGAACCTGTGGAAAATACGGCCCAGACTGCAGAATCCTTTATAAATGCATTCTATGAACACCTTCAGGAATGCATGGATCATGCAATCCCAAATAAAACCAAGACCCAATCCTCCAAAGGCAGACGTCCTGTCTGGTGGACCCCAGCCATAAACAAACTATACAATAGAAGGAGGAAGCTACTACATGATAGAGTAAAATCCCCAAAAGGGAAGGCATCTCTGATCAGTATTAGCAAAAAACTATGGGCACTCATAAAATCGTCTAAGGCCAGCTTTGAGAGAAAAACTGCACAGGACACTAAGGATAATCACAAGGCTTTCTTTAGTTATGTTAGGAACCTGGGTGGGAATTCCCAGATATGCTCAGAATTAGTCCAAAATGACAAAAAATACATCAAACCCACAGACATTGCCAACATCCTAGCTGACAGGTTCAGCACAAACTTCTCCCTCCCCTCCCCACCAAAAGGGCAAATATCTATCCCAGCAGAGTGCTGCCCCCCTGACATCTCACAAAAAATACAGCATCAATGAGACCAGACGGTGTCCCGGGCTGCGTCCTACATGAACTCCAAGAAGAGCTAAACCCAAACATAAAACTACTGTTCAATCTCAGCCTTACTACAGGATATGTACCCAAAGAGTGGTGTACAGCAACAGTGATCCCTCTCCACAAAGGTGGTGCCTCAACGGATCCTGGAAACTATCGCCCCATAAGCCTGACTAGCTTGGTCTGCAAAGCTATGGAAAGGATCATTATGGACTTCAGAAATAAAGATATTGGGGACCTACAGACACTGGATCCTACCCAGTTCAGCTTTGTTAAGGGCAGATCCTGCCTCTAAAACCTGGTCAGTTTCTTTGAAACAGTCACCAAGGCCATTGACGAGGAGAAGGTGGTCCACACAACCTACCTGGACCTTGCAAAAGCCTTCGATACAATACCCCACTTGGGCATTATAGATAAGCTCACCAGGTTAAATATAAACCCCTATGTCACTACATGGGTTGCAAACTGGCTCAAGGACAGAACCCACATGGTTAGAATTGCTGGAGCCATGTCAGACTCCAAACCAGTTACAAGTGGCATCCCACAAGGCTCAGTCCTGGGACCTCTCTTGTTCGGTATATATTTCTCGGAGGTACAGACCAACACAGAAGGACTGTGGCTGACCAAGTTCGCAGATGACTGCAAACTGGGCACCATAATCGACTCTCCAGCCGACACAAGCATCCTCCAAAAGGGCCTCATAGAAACAGACAACTGGTGCCAGAGCCATGGCCTCAAGCTAAATGCCAAAAAGTGTATAGTCATCCCCTTTGGCAAAAACAAAGTGCCCACAAATTACCACATAGGTGGTAATCCATTAAGTACAGAAGAAGTAATTAGGGACCTGGGGACCCAAGTTGACAGCAATCTCTCATTTGACAACCACATGGCCAAAGTGGTTAGAAAAATATTTTATATAGCCCACCTAATCATGAAGGGATTCACATCTAGATCAGGGGAGGTCATCGTGCCTCTTTACTCATCCCTCATCAGGCCCATAATTGAGTACAATGCCCCTTTTGGGATGTACCTTACCAGACACCTGCAGCAACTGGAAAGACCCCAAAAGTACCTCACCAAGAGGATGAAAGGGCTCAAACAGATGCCATATGCTGCCTGGTTAAAGAAACTCCAGCTCTACTCAGTGGCATACTGCCTGCTCAGAGGCGATCTGTGCCTGACATATAAAGCCATGTCCAACCCGGAATTAATGGACATGCTGCACCTCAGAAAATCCAAATCCCATCGAGCTACGCGCTCGGGAGACTTGAACCTCAGCACTGAAATAAATAGGACATGCCGGAGGGACAGATTCATAACCCAGAAGCTCCCTTCACTCTGGAATAAAATCCCAGTCCAGGTTAGGCAGAGTCCCTCATTGACTCTCTTCAAGAGGAATCTTGATGAGTGGATGGGAGATCGTAGTTTTACCCCCGGTATCACTTCTGTGTCACTGTTAGACAGAGGCACAGTATACTAACCTCGAAAAAGGGCATAGCAAAATTAATTTAAAATGGGTGGCGAAAGCCAAACATACTCTGGCTAGGCTTATAAATGCCCTAGGGCAGATAGCCTAGTATGAACCTATGAACCTAAGAACATTTGTTTTGGCACTAAAAATGCGGTTGTTCTACATGTTCATATATAAATTCTACAAATACCTTTTTTATAAGAAAGAGGAAATGTATTGTTATACATGTAATACATCTAATGTGGTCCACCTAGTACAGTATAACCAGTGTCCAGCCTACTATGTTGGAAAAACCAGTAGACCTTTCAAAAGACGAATTTATGAACATATGTTAGACATTAAAATAAAAAATCTACAAATGCACTTTATAGACATGTAGAAATGTTTACAAATCATAATTTTAATTTTTTAATTATTGAACAGGTTAAAAAAGATTTACAAGGGTGGATTATGGATGAACATTTGGACAGGTGTGAGTTAAGATGGTAAATAATTCTTAATGCATACAATCACCCTGGACTAAACGATAGTTGTTCCATTACCCCTCCATTAGAGCTTATGCATTATATGTATTATGTGTATACAACTTTAAATTTTAATCAATTAACAATATCATGTGATTTTGGAATAGGGGTATATATTGAGAGTTTTTTAAGTGTGAAAGTGTTGCCCTGATGAAGTTTTGTTAAAGGAAAGTGCTTAACAACTGTTAATAAAGTGTGTGATCAGTCTTCATTGGTTCTGGTTCTTTTGGAGGTTGCTATTCAACATTGTTCCTGGTTCCTGTGCTGTAAATTCTGTATTTTGACTGATTAAATAACGCTACAGTGTGATTATTCTTTGCAAAGCCTAAAAAACATACTGGAGAGTCATTTAAACTCATTTGACTATGAACTGCAGGAATATGACACAACATGCTACTGTGATGAAAAGACACTGCTACAGAAAAAGTAATGCAGGTAGAGTAACATAAAAAGTGGAAACTTTCAAATACCAAGAAAGTGAATCCATAACAAATACCAAAAGTAAGTGAGTTATCTAAGGATGTGAGCTGTATTATTAAAAAAAATATGATGTATATTGTTAAGTGGTCAATGTTGAATGAACTGCTTTTAAATTCCCTTGGAAGTGAATAGCCAAAACACCACAGTTGTTTGACATGGTGCAAACACACTTGTTTTCACACATACATTAGCTCTTTGGCTGAAAGTAGTATTGGAATCATGAAGCAGCTGTAGTCATAACCTGGACTTCTAAGGAAAAAAAGATATAAGCAGATAATTCCAGATGTTTCAGTTTCTAAATGAACAAGTAAATCAGTCAACGTCAAAATAATCCAGTCACTCATCAAAGTGACTGGATTTGTCCCTACATAGACTTCATTAGGCTCGCACATTGTAATATATACTCTGAAAATTACACAATGATTATAAACCAATCAGTTATGCACCCACATGTACACTTGATAAAGTAATTGGGTATAAAGTGAATTATTAGCTGCTATTATCTCTTAATTAGAAAAGACTGCTACTGAAAATAATAATTTAATCTAAGCATCTTAGAGCTCCCAGCGGATATATCCCAAAGTCCTATTTATGGTAGAGCGACTGTCTAGTAATGATTTTTAATATAAGATCCCTTGCATCCTTAGTTATCCATAAATGTTCAGTAATTTTAAGTATCAGTCTTGGTTTTACATTTCTTACATAAAGTACATTCTGCCCTGTACGTTACACAGTATACATTCCAAATAATCAGTAATTACACATTTCTTTCTTTTTTTGGGTGTTCCTTGAATTAAGCACCTTAATTGCTTTTATGTATTTGAAACAATTGCAGCTTAGACATGATTCACAATGAACTACTTTTGATATTTTGATTTCCTTGCCTTATCAAAGTTCACTTTATTTGTGCATTTATGTACAAATTATTTATTTGGTTTATCAGAATTCAGTTTATTTATTTGTTAACTGGGTAGGTGGGCCAGTCCAAAGACATTTTTATGTCATGATCTTGGCCAAAAATACATAAAAATGTAAAATAAATAAATAAAATAAAATATATTGAATGATTACTTATATACAATCTATAACAGAATATTTTGCATGGAAACAAGCAAAGTATAGTAAATGAAAAAAATGGCTCTGGCCCTAAATTCACACACATACACACACACACACACACACACACACACACACACACACACACACACACACACACACACACACACACACACACACACACACACACTCACACACACTCACACACACTCACACACACTGAACCACTCTATAGACATCAGACTGCACATATTGCATGCTGTCAGACACTTGCAACAAACACTAATTACAGTGCCTGCATGTACGCATACAGACTCATTCCACATCACTAACCCTTACCCAAACATACACTGCTACCACTCTGGACCACAAACACACTCTGATCACTGGCATTTACATACACAAGCGCACACACACACACACACACACACACACACACACACACACACACACACACACACACACACACACTGAACCACTCTATAGACATCAGACTGCACATATTGCATGCTGTCAGACACTTGCAACAAACACTAATTACAGTGCTTGCATGTACGCATACAGACTCATTCCACATCACTAACCCTTACCCAAACATACACTGCTACCACTCTGGACCACAAACACACTCTGATCACTGGCATTTACATACACAAGCGCACACACACACACACACACACACACACACTGAACCACTCTATAGACATCAGACTGCACATATTGCATGCTGTCAGACACTTGCAACAAACACTAATTACAGTGCTTGCATGTACGCATACAGACTCATTCCACATCACTAACCCTTACCCAAACATACACTGCTACCACTCTGGACCACAAACACACTCTGATCACTGGCATTTACATACACAAGCGCACACACACACACACACACACACACACACACACACACACACAATTGCTATCTATCCAGAGTACAAGCACCACACACATTGCAAATGCTCAAAACCCCACTTCTCTCTACCTTTTGACAACCCCACAGATACACAGCCAAAACCCATTCACATATCACCCTTTTGATCACACACTCAACCCTTGTATACACAAAATTCTCCAGTTATGCCCCAAACTACACACAGTCACATTCACCAGCAGCATCACACATATACACAAACATATGCATGCCTTCAGATCTGAAATGTGTCCTATATAATACCACACAATTGCCATATAGGACAGATATCTTGCCTATATGCATACTCCCATGCTAATACACACACACTCTCATCAAATAGTTATAATCAACAAGACTACACCTTTGATGAGGGTGTATCTTTCCTCAGTGTATTTTAATGACAGCACCAGTTACAGATAAGCCCAAAGTTTGCTCGTGTTCATTAACTCCAGCTGCCTGACCTAGCTATGAGGGAATGAAAAAACTTAAGACATTGCCCTTATCAACATAAACTCACTGTGTACAATCTCTACATCACCCTTTTCCTTGACAAGTCAGACCATAACAGTGTTACTATCCATAAAAAATGCTAACCTTATTCATTATACCTGCATATCTAGAGACATCTAAAATAGTCACTACACTAAAATAAATTGTGCTAAAATCATGCTTTTAATAATGCTTACTGGAATCTAACCCCGTATGATCTAATGTGTCAACCACAGATAGCTTTAATAGTACTATAGGATCATAGAATGTTTTATTTTGTAGCCTTTTTCCATTGGACATAAATATAATGGGAGGGTCAGTAAAACAAGTCCCAGTGGTAGAACTGTAACATAAGCAAATGGTACAGCAAAAAAAAAAAAATCTCAGCATCTAACAATAAAACTAAGCTAAATTAAGATAAATGATAAAAAAAAATGTTCTTCTTCCAAAGATTTATAGGTTCATAAGAGGATACTAAGCTATTGGAGCGGAGGCCCTTGTAAGCCTAACCAAGAATTTTGTTCATGTTCCCTCAAAGTCAGCACGTTTCCACTGTTCAGGGGTGTATTTTCTGTTTCCCATCCAGTCACCCAGGTTCCTCTTAAAGAGGGATAGAGAGGTACTCTCCTTGACATGGAGAGGGAGTGTATTCCACAGATGGGTGAGTCTTTGGGACACAAATCTATCCCACCAACAAGTTCTGTTAATGTCACAGACCAGGTTTAAGCCTTGTGTGTAGGTTGCATGATTGGTGTTTGACCTACAGATATGCAATAACTCCATCAAGGCTGGGTCTGAGATGGCCTTGTATGTCAGACACAGGTCACCTCTGAGCAGTCTGTATGAGACTGAATAGAGGGACAGGGCTTTTAGCCTATCTGTATAGGATAGATAATTGAGACCCTAGATTTTCCTGGTCAAGAACCTCTGTGGTCTCTCCAGCTGCTACATGTCCTTGGCAAGGTACATGTCGAAGAGGGCATTGTACTCAATAATGGGTTTGATAAGGGAGGAGTATAGGGATGATATGACCTCCTTGTTTCTGGATGAAATACCCTTATTTATGAGGTGGGCCATGTAGAAAGCCGTCCATACAATGGAGGCAATGTGGTGGTCAAAAGTCAGGTTGCTATCAATCTGGGTGCCCAAGTCCCTCACGACTGATTGTGTGCTTAGTACGTTATTCTTTATCCTTGTAAAAACAAAATTACCACTAATGATGGCATTTGAGAGAGTATGACCATTAGTTTACAGTGTACATTTCCTTATTCTGGATATACAAACAGTCAGAAAAACAATACAGCTTCACATAAATCATCTCCACAGAATATAATATTCGGATAGCCAGGACACCAATCTAATGAAATAATTTAATATTTGTCAGTAGTTTCAAAACATGAAGTACTCCAGTCCAGGGTCAGCAAAAAAAAAAAAAAAAACCAAAACACAAAGTTGTTTGTTTTGCTGTTAATGAAAACACATTTATCAGTGAAATCTGGGTATGTATGTATGCATTTATTCAATTTGGCAACCGGGGTAGAGCAGTGATCCAAATAGACCTAGTTCAGTCTCAGCCTAGGCAAATATAAATGACAGTAGACAAGAAAGTTAACAAGAAGTATTATGAATACAAACAACATGCTGTGATGTTGTGTGCAGACAGCAATGGATCAATAACAGTAATAATAATAATAAAGTACATGGTACAGAGGACAATAGAAAGGGATGATTAGAGTAAGGAGGAGAAAAAGCAGCAGCAGAAGAGTGTTAAAAAGGGACGCAGCACAAAATGTAAATGATAGCAAAAGTAAGGGCAGATAGAAATGAAGTATATACAATATATACAAAGTGAAAGAGATGCCACATATTACTGTAGGAAGCAATGTGAGAAAGGCAAATGTACCAACTGGTGAAGGGGGGAGTGGGAGATTAGGTGATTTGTCCAGAAGAAAGCATTTGCAAATTAATTGTGATCTGAGATGATCTTTAAGATGAGCATGAAATTATGGGTACAGCACGAGGTCTTTAAGATTAGTAGGGATAGATTCAAAGAGTTTGAGGCCTAGGATGGGAGAAGGCATGGTTCGTGTAATGAAGATTAGATCTGGGAAACTGAAGATGAATACTTAGTAAATCAACAATAAATGACAACACAGGACTCTATCAGAACCTTATTTAAAGAAGCAGTCATACATATCCAATACACTCAAAGAAACAAATGAAAAATGAAGTGCAAATGACAATTCTTGTGGAAATCCATGTGCACAAACAAAATATAAAAACTGACACAACCAATGTTTAAAAGTACTGTGCATATACACACCGATATGGTTAACCATCAACTCCTCATACTAACACTTAAAACCATCTCCCTTGACAACCAGTCTCTCACGTGGTTCCAGTCATATCTGAATGGTAGACACCAAGCTGTCTTATGGAAGGACAACTTATCTAACCTACTACCCATCACCCTGGGAGTTCCCCAGGGATCTATATTACGGTCTTTCCTGTCTTCTATCTTTATTAATGACCTGCATAAGGTCATCCCAGATGCAATCTGTGTCCAATATGCAGATGATTAAACTTTAATTTGCTCGGTCACCACTCCCAGGGACCTTCAGATAGTTTCCCAAGCCACCTTTAACACAGTAGAAGACTGGCTCCTTAACAGACGACTGTTATTAAATCCAAACAAAACAAAACTATTACTTTTCTCCCCCAGCGGTAGACACCCCTTACCAGCCTTTACTATAAGGTCTAACAATGGGACCATCATTCACCTGACCCCTCTACCAAACTCTTAGGAGTAATAGTTGACAATAACCTCAAGTTCGATGCACACATTAGTCACACTATCAAGACTGTCAATAAAAAACTTGGATCTCTCTATAGGATTAAGCCCTTCCTAACTCCACTAGCTAGAACTGTCATTGCCCAAACACACCTTCTCTCCACCCTCCTTTATGCTTCACCTTTATTTACAAACATAAGTAAGACTAACCTTAACAAGCTATCTAGTTACTATAATAACACTGGCAAAAATAAAATATGTACAAAAGCAACGGAACGAACCAGGCAGAATCCAGGCATTTGATTGTTATACTTTGTACTGACAGAGGAAAAGGCCTTAACGAAGGGCCTCCATTAAACCTTTATTAAAGAAAATTAGGTTACATAAATGATTTTTGGGACTATATGATATTTCTATGTATGTATACATATATTTATTTTTGTATATATATTCATATATTTATACATTCTTGTTTAGTATAGTTAATTTAAGAGCATAGCATTCTGCAACCATTTATTTACTATATGTATATATATATATATATATATATATATATATATATATATATATATATATATATATTTTTTGTTTTTTGTTTCCTTATTAGACAGATTTTAGTGCGGCTATTTTTGTATGTCTTTTAGTATTGTTTATTTTGCTTGCTCTGCTATTTGAATGAATGAGCATTCATTTGTTTCAGATGAATGATTCAATTAAGTGTCTGTTACTTGCTAATTTTTTAATTACTTTGAACAATTTTTGATTGGATGAAGTTTTGATAATATGTGTATATATATATATATATATATATATATATATATATATATATATATATATATATATAGTGTGTGATTCCTTTAGTCTGTACTTGGTCTGAAGAAGCTCTACAGCGAAAGCGCTTACCATTTTTTATTAAACCTGTGGATTGTTTTTATTATTTGAAGACTTCTTGCACGGTTTTTGGATTCCTTGCCATGATGAATGATGAATGATTTCATACAGCATTATTGACTGTTATGCTTTTATACAGCATTATTGACTTTTGTGCTTTTGCCTCTTGCCTGGATTCTGCCTGGTTCGTTCCGTTGCTTTTGTACATATTTTATTTTTTCCAGTTATTTTCTAGCAACGGAAGATTTACCTCTTGGGCTGCTGGTTATAATTATTATGCTATAATAACATTGCCAGATTTGCTACTGGCACAGCTTTTAGAACCCATCACTGTCTCAACCTAAACTCTTTAGGGTGGCTTGAATTACCTAGTCTGCTTTGGGTCAGTCAACTGATAGTAGCTTAAAAGATTCTCTATCAGCCTGAAAATATGCCCACACTCATTAACCTAATCACTTCCTATAGTAACCTTTGGGTACTACGCTCATCTGACAAACTCTTAGTTCAGATTTTCAAAGCTAATAATGTAGTTGGAGAATCACTGTTTGTCAGCTCTGTGGGCAAAACCTGGAACTCCCTTACTGCTGACCTTATTTCAGAACTGGGAAAAACCTGGAACTCCCTTACTGCTGACCTTACTTCTGAACTAGGCAAAACCTGGAACTCCCTTACTGCTGACCTTATTTCAGAACCAGGAAAAACCTGGAACTCCCTTACTGCTGACCTTACTTCTGAACTAGGCAAAACCTGGAACTCCCTTACTGCTGACCTTATTTCAGAACTCTCCCCAATGCAGTTCAGGAAAAAACTAAGACAGTACTTGCTACACTGGCTGTGCCCATGCACCAATCCAGACTAACTAATACTACATGCCGGTATGCTAAAATAGGTCGTCTTCCTCTACTTTGACTACATCCAAAGTTTTTGTCTAGAACCTAATAACAATGTATTAATTGTTAAACTGATGGAGTATGAATTTATGAATGATTTGGAGTATGAATTTATGAATGATTTTATCATATACTGCTTTGAGCCTTACAAAAGATTACAATAGATTTTCATCTAATATGTAAACTTACATCTTATATATTGATCTTGACAAATGTTTTTACATTTATATGTAATAGTCTTTGTATGTATGTCTGAAGTTTTTCTCTCTGGGCCTCCGCTGAAAATGGGCATGTATCCAGTCGGACTATCCCGGTCAACAAATGTAAAATAACATAAATAAATAAAAATAAATAAATAAAATCAGATGTTGAGTGCAAAAAAGAATAAGAATATCTAACTATCTATCTAACTATCTATCTATCTATCTATCTATCTATCTATCTATCTGTCTGTCTGTCTGTCTGTCTGTCTGTCTGTCTGTCTGTCTGTCTGTCTATCTATGTATCTATCTATCTATCTATCTATCTATCTATCTATCTATCTATCTATCTATCTATCTATGTCTGTCTATCTATCTATCTATCTATCTATCTATCTATCTATCTGTCTATCTATCTATCTATCTATCTATCTATCTATCTATCTATCTATCCATCTATCCATCTATCCATCTATCTGTCTGTCTGTCTATCTATCTGTCATCTATCTATCTATCTATCTATCTATCTATCTATCTATCTATCTATCGGTCTGTCTGTCTATCTATCTGTCTGTCTGTCTATCTATCTATCTATCTATCTATCTATCTGTCTGTCTGTCTGTCTGTCTATCTGTCTGTCTCTGTCTGTCTATCTATCTATCTATCTATCTATCTATCTGTCTGTCTGTCTGTCTGTCTGTCTATCTATCTATCTATCTATCTATCTATCTATCTATCTATATCTAGGTGTGTCACAAAACAAAATGAAGAGTTTATTACAGATGGTCATTCAGCTCAGATGAATGCAGAGCTCCTAGGATCATAGGAAGTTACTAGGCTATTGTCCCTGAGGCCCTTCCAAGCCTAGCCAAGAATTTGGCCCATGTTCCAACAAGTCAGCACCCTATGCCACTGTCCATCAGGGACACAGGTGGAATCCCAGGGGTGTATTTTCTGTTCCCCAATCCAGTTATCCAGGTTGTGCTTAAAAAGGTTTAATAAGGTACTCCGCTTTAGATGGAGAGGAAGACTATTCCACATAAGGGGGAGTCTCTGGGACACAAATCTGTCCCACCAACAAGTCCTATTGATGTCACAGACCAGTTTGAGGTCGTGCATGTGGGTTACTCGAGTGGAGCTTGACATGCAGATATGCAGCAGTCCCATTAGGGTGGGGTCTAAGATTGCTTTGTATGCTGGACAGAGGTCACCTCTGAGGAGTCTGTAGGAGACTGAGTAGAGGGACAGGGCATTTAGCCTATCTGTGTAGGGTAGATGTTTGAGGCCCTGGATTCTCTTGGGTGAGGAACCTCTGTGGTCTCTCCAGCTGCTGCATATACTTTCTGAGGTACATGCCGAAAGGGGCATTGTACTCAATAATGGGTCTTATAAGGGAAGAATACAGGGATGTTATGACCACCATGTCCCTGGATGAGATACCCTTACTAATGAGGTGGGCCATGTAGAAAGCTTTCTGTACAATGGCGGCAATATGGTGGACAAAAGTCAGTTTGCTATCAACTTGGGTGCCCAAGTCCCTCATGACTGATTGCGTGCTTAGTGCCTTATTAACAATGTGATCATTTGTGAGGATGTCATTCTCCCCAAAAGGGATGATGTTGCATTTTTTGGCATACACTTTGAGGCCATGTTTCTGACACTAGTCATTTGTTTGGGTGAGATCCTCTTGGAGGATGTCCACATCACTAGGGGAATTGATGACAACACTCAGCTTGCAGTCATCTGCAAACTTATTCAGCCATAGCCTACTAGATTTGGCCTGCACCTCTGAGAAGTATATCCCAAACAGCATAGGCTCCAAGACCAATCCCTGGGGTACAGCGCTTGTTACGGGTCCACTACTTGAGGTGGCTTCCCCTGTTTTGACTAGGTGGGTTCTATCAGTGAGCCAGTTTGCTACCCATCTGGTAACAGATGGATTGATGCCTAGTTGAGAGAGTTTATCTATTATACCTGAGTGAGGAATAGTATTGAAGGCCTTGGCGAGGTCAAGATAGGTGGTGTGCACCATCTTCCCCTTGTCTATAACACTGGTGACTGTCTCAAAGAACTCAACCAAATTTAACAGGTATGACCTCCCCTTGACAAAACCAAACTGTGTGGGATCAAGTGTCTGTAGGCTGCCAATGACCTTGTTAATGAGGTCCATGATAATCCACTCCATGGCCTTGTAGATCAGGCTAATTAGGCTGATTGGTCTATAATTTCCTGGATCGGTGGATGCTCCACCTTTGTGCAAAGGGATGGCAGCTGTCCTCCACTCAGCTGGGACAAAGCCAGTACACAGGCTTTGGTTGAAAAGGGTGCATAATGGTGCTGCAAGTTCCTGCCTGAGTTCATGTATGATGTAGCTTGGGATGTTATCGGGTCCCTTGGAGGCTGTATTTTTTGCCTTTGAGAGGGCAGTGATGACTTGCTCCCTAGAGAAAAGGGGAGGGGGGCAGGTACTAGGGATGCCCTCTTTTACTGATGGAGGGACATAGGAGTGAAGTTTTCACTGAACCTTTCTGCCAGCAGATTGGCTATATCTACAGGGTTTGTGTATGTGGTGTCCTTGACCACCAGTTCTGAGCAGATCTGGGTGTTTCTCTTGGGATTCTGGATATATGTGAAGAAAGCCTTATGATTGTCTTTAGTAGATGTGGCCAGTTTGGACTCAAAGTTTGCTTATAAGGATTTCACTAGTGCTCTTATTTGCTTGTTCAGGCTAAGGAGTGATTGCATTTAATTAGACACCTGCTCTTTCTTGGTTCTGGACAGCATTTTTTTCTTTTTATTATAGAGTTTATTTATTGTAGATGTCCACCCGACAGGTTTACTCTTTCTTGAGGAGGAGGATTTTTTTCCTGTCTGGTATTCCTGATTCCATGCAGCTATATAAATGCTCATATAGTACTTTGGTGTAGGATTGGACATATGTTCGTGTGGAGGGGGAGGGGGCTGTGAAGCTGTTTATACCTTCCCTCAGGAGGATGTAATCAGCTTTGGAGAAGTTTATTTTGTTTGACCCTAGCTGGGGGGGGGGGGGGGTTGGGGGAGATGGTGACATCAAAAATGACTGCTTTGTGGTCGGATCTTACCAGGGATGATGACATTGTAGGGATGCTGCAGTGGTTACTCATGTTAGTTAATACCAAGTCCCAAGATATTTTCACCTCTTGTGGAGGTGTCAACCAACTGGTCCAAGGCATTTGCATTGATGAAATCAAGGAATCTCTGGGCATTTGTGTTTTGGCTTGAGTATTTCTTCCAATTTATGGTTGGATAGTTAAAGTCACCCAGGATCAGGGTAAAGGGTTGAATCTTGGTAGATTCGAAGAGGTCCAGATAGGTGGAGTGGCCATCTTGAGCCAGAGTTGGAGGCCTGTAGCTAGCTATGATTTGAATAGAGGTCTTGTCAGTTGCTAATTGCACCTAGAGTATTTCCTGTGTATCATACTGTTTGACCAGTCTAGAGGTGTGTATGCATTTTATATATATTGCAACTCCACTTCCTTTTGTATTGCTGCCCACAGTTTGGGGTCTGAATGAATGATAGGATGAGTAACCTGGTATGGCTGTGGTGCTATCCGCAGCTTTGAACCAGGTTTCTGTTACTGCACAAATGTTAGCTTGTTCCAGGGTTAAGAATGCTTGCAATGAGTGCAGTTTCATGTTTAGACTCCTAGCGTTTAGCAGCATGACCTTTAATTTATGTTTTGATGAAATTTTCATGCTGGTAGTTTTGACCTCATGGCATTGCCTAAAAAAGGCACTATGGTGGAGGCAAGAGCCTTTGCCAGGAGCTTGAAGCCCAAGGGAGACAGATGTCCTATGTTAGCTATCCATTATGTTCTCTATGGCATGAAATTTTGTGCAAGCCCTTTTAGGGCAGTATTTGCAAGTCAGTCTATACCTATAACATATGCAATAGGTAGTTTAAGGGTGTGCTTATATTAAGCATTGGTGGTCTTCTCAAAATGAACATCACTGAGATGTTCAGATGTGCATGTTTATGCATTTGCGAAATTTTGCCTTTGTAAAGAGGATTGTATGAGCAGACTACCAAATAAATAACTCATACGCTATGATAGGTGATACGTTTTCTACATTAAAAACTTATCTGGTATTGGCAAAAGAGAAATTGTAATTTTTAATCACAAATGTACAAAACAACTTCCACATGGGAAACTATAAATCAACCTGCCTCCAGCTGAAATGTTCTGGATAGTTTGTTGTTTGCTTGATCTGTCTAAAAACTGCCCCAGTGACTTGCCCATATGAAAAACTGCCTTACATTTGTCAGGAGGCATACTGGCAAGTTCAGGATCTACTTGCAAAATTGACCAATATTTGTCAGTACATTTGCAAATCATAGGTGATTAGAAAAGCTAACTGATAAGCCATGTTGGGTTCAGAAACCTTGTATGCCAGTAACAGTTGCCTCTCTGGCAATATCAGCCAAATGTCTAGCCATTTTAGTGTATTCTGGGCTATATCCCCTGTGACAGTCTGTATGCCAGTTTCCTTGAACAATTATAATTCTGACTCTTTGAGTTAACCCACTTGACTCCAATGAATTGGGATTTTGATATGTTTATAATGTGCCTCAAGAAACCAATGGTAGCTTGAAGAAAGGCTTTTTGGGCAATGACTTACTAAAGAAAATAGTGGAAATAATACCATCAGATTTTTTGCTAACCATATCATTCAAAAATAAAATATGTAATTTGTGAAAGTTAATGTTGAATTATATGCCCCGCTTGTTGTCAATCAGATATTATATACATTCCTCGAGATCAGAAATATCATATGACCACATCCTCCAGCAGTCAGCTAAATATCTACACCATGTGTCTATGGAGTACAGAAATAATTATGAATGGCACTGCAGATTGATATTTTCTCAAAATAACCCCATACAAATTTAGCAAATATCAGAACGATACCTCATGGTTGAATCTGAAGTTGTAGAAAACACTCACTTCAAAAGAAAACATTCACGTATAACACAAAATCTATAAGGACTCTCCCAAAAAATAATTGAACCCATAATATTAAAGCTGTGTTGTCTTTAATTTGTAGTGTAAAGCTTCCAGGTCTGCCCAATATGGGATACAAGTGTAAAATGATCTGTCATCAAAGTACACAACAAACCAATTGGGTTCAGTTTGTATGTCCTTTAATAGTTATAGATTTCAGGAAAATCTTTAAATTGATCCCTGATAGAACCCACAAGTGCAGATAAATAATGGTCCAAAAAGGATGATAAAGGTTCTGTTAAAGAACCACATCCCAAAACTCTAGGTCTGATTGGGGGAGGTAGATATCCTTGTGAATCTTGGGCAGCACACAATTATTGCTGATTTAGATTCTTAATCTTAAAGTCTTTGTAAATCCTTTCATTGATGATAACTTCTTTTAGAGTTTTCTCCAAAAATGTATATCTAGTTAGTTTAAAGCTCAGGGTTAGATCTAAAGAAAGATGACAATAATATCGTTTTTGGTTCAACTGATGTAATACTCCGAATTATAGTTATCTTTACTTAAAACCACCCTTTGCTTACTGAGGTAATAGCTATGTCAGTGCTGGAAATCAGTGTTTGCAAACTAACCCATTCATCCTTACTCAAATTGTAGTGATTATGCTTAAAAATATCTTACTGATACATATTATTTGCCCCAACATGACTGAATCACCTAGAGCCCATTACTATAACAAAGGGGACATTCACAATGTTGGGCTCTACAGAGGTATCAAACTCCTGTCACACTGCATTAAACTTCTGAAGATAGCGAATGATAAACAAATATGCAGAGTAGTAGACAGTAAGAGGGGAGATGAGCAATTCGGATTTAGTTCAGGATGCAGCAGAACCGACATTGGATAAAGCATTTAACAGGGTGTCAAAAAGATGATATGGGCAGTCTTGTGATCATCTGAAGTCTCAAAAACATTGGTAGAATTAGTGCAGGCTATATGCAAGGACCCAATGGCTCAAGTACAAACAGTGTTTGGTCTCACAGAGGGGATCTCAGTGGGAGTGGGTGTGCATTGGGGTTCAGCTATGAGGCCACTGCTATCCATACTCGTGATGGACTACATTAGCAGACACACTGGGGGGGGGGGGGCTGATCATCAAAGTTGCTGTATGCAGATGATATGACACTCTGAGCAAGAACTTCAGCAAAGGATAGGGAATGGAATGCAAAGCTGAAGGCACATGGGATGAACTGAGTGCAGATAAGACAGTTGTAATGGCAGCAAATGGAAATCAGAAGAAACTGGGAATTGAGATAAAAAATTAGATCAATAGGTTAACAGCTTCAAGTATCTGGGAGGGGTGGTTAAGGAGAAGGGAAATCTGAATGAAGAGGCCAAAGCTAGAATCAGAGGGACTGCAGCCAACTAGCGCAGAGTGGCAATGTTAGTTTATAACAGAAGATGCATAAGAAGCTGAAAAGTAAGGTGTACAAAACAGCGATGTGACCAGTACTGCTGTATGGTACAGAAACCTGGGCAGTAAAGGTAGAACAGTTGAGTAAGGTGGAGGTGATGGGGATGGGTGGTAGGATGCACACTGGGTGGACAGATGAAGAAATGAGGACATCAGAACAAAAGCCAAAGTAGAATTGCAGAGAGGGTCAAATAGCACAGATTATGGTGGTTTGGGCACATGAAAGGAAAAACAGAAGACAATCTGGTGAAGATGATTTGGGAAAGACAGAAAGGCAAGAGGAAATGAGGGTATCCAGCAAAGAGATGGATGGATTGTTTGACAGAAGATCTGTGACAGACAGGCAAAGATGGTAGGAGAGTGGCATTGAATCCAAAGACATAGTGACAGTTGACACTACACCGCAATGCCATGTTGAAATGGGGGAGGTTTGATGATGAAAATGATGATGGTGACATATTCTGTCCCATAGAATAGCTGAAATGCTGCCACTGAATGATTCACTGAGGGCTGTAAAAGGCCACATGTACTGAACTGGGTTATCTTCCTTAGTGTGTTACAGTGACCCAATATAATGGGTCTTCTGTACACACAGCATTCCTGGGTCTTCCCAGTACATTTTAGACTACCCTACTGTTATGAAAAAAAAATATTGTCTCATGATTATTCTTCACTAAATACATATTAACTTGCCGTTTTTTCACAAATGAGTCAGAGGAAATGTTTATGATAAGATTATGTCAAAGAAAAATTGAAATACAAATGCTTGATTATGCAAGATATATTTTTCATGTGAGTAGTAGTCTTATATATCAAGTGTCTTACAACTGCACTCTCTCTGTTTGTACTGAGAGATAGCTGAAGGCAAATAAGTACTAAAGGAGTTAAGGGATGGCAGATGTTATACTGTGCTTAAAGAGTCTAGTTTCAGAATGCTAATAAAGAAGGAAAAAATGTGCCAGGAATCTTTTGAAACCAGATTAATTAAGAGTATGCTCTGGCCTTCCCAGGCTGGGGGATGAGTCTTTGTAAAAATGTCTGTAATAAAATGTGTACTGGTACTGAATGTTACAAGGTTAAAAGATAAATTCTTAGATCAGGTGGTCTATGTTTTAAAAAGGCATATTTGTCAGGTGTTCGTGTAAGTTTGTAAGTGAAAATCATGAGGGATGAGGACATTTTTAAATACATTGATTCACTGAAAGTAATGTAACATCAAAATTCTGCATGCATGAAATTGATAAGAAGAGGTATGTATGTAGCATTTTTTCCTTTATTCTTTGAGAGTGATTTGAAAATCTTGGCAGGCAGTCTCCCAGCGCTGTCTATGGAATAAACCAGTACTTTGCACATCCTAAAGTATTATTCTTGACTCAGGACTAAAAGGCAAATTCTTTATTTAATTTCTAAACTTTAACACTACACACAGAGATTATATACAAACTTTATCAGCTTGTGGTTAATATTTATGTTGCCTGCTGGTTTGAAAATCAACTGTCAAATAGGATCCACTTGGTAAGACTGGGTGATAAACTCTTCACACCAGCTGAAGTACCCACTGGAATGAAGTACCCACTGGAATGCCAATGAGCTGTGTACTTGGCCAGTTGCTTGCTGGGATCTCTTTTCTGTCATACGGCAGCAAGATGAAAGCCATCAGCTAAGTAACTTTACAGATTAATGTAAACTAGGGAATAGTGCTGAAGTTTTGGTGATGACACTTTTACCTGATGAAGTTTCTTTTTGTTTGAAACAAAAGTGCTTATCATTTTTTAATGAATAAATAGTGATTTGTACTTGCCAAGGTTGCTCTGGATTTGTTCAGATATAACATCTGTGTGGAAATACTAAGTTTTGTTTTTGCAGTCCGTTTCTAACAGGAGTGACTGAATCAAACTACTTTCTCTTCCTGGAGGCAGCTGGATTCTTCCATTTTGTGAACAGATGTTCTTGTTTTTTGTATTTTGTTTGTTCTTTTTTCATTTTTAAATCAATAAATTGCATAACAATTTTAACATGTTGAACGTGCCAGTAATTTATTGCTTAATCATTCTCTGTAGAGCTAAAGACTGAAAACAAGATTTTCTTTAGCCATAATCTATACCACCATCTACGTGCAACAAGATACATTTGCCTTTTACTTGCTTCGCATCATCATGTTAACAATATAGCAAGATATTCCCTGCTATGTTTATGTCTGATACACACTCAAAAATAAATTGTTCAAAATGTTGTCTATACTAGACTGATCTAGAAATTATACAAATAAACACTCAAATTGTTCTAGAAATTGTATAAACAAATGTAATGGAAAACTAAAATAAAAGTGAAAACAATGGAGAAACAGAATGTCAGTAGTCATACCAGAAGATATGAGTCAGGAAACAGTATGAGAGAGAGAGAGCAATGAGGCTGGTGGAGAACTACCAAGCACAAGACGCAGCATCAGCAGGAGAAAACAAATAGTTTTCATCATTCTCTGTGGATGGTTGGTAAGAGCTCCAATTGGGGATTATATGCAGGTCTTGAGATTTTATCATTGTAAGGATGTAAGACAGAGACATCTGACACAAGATCAGGAGGTAATATATTTTATGCCACTGGCTACAGTTTGTAAGTTGTTCCCTACTTCCTCAGAGGTCTATACTCTTGCTTTTGAATTGTGCAGCCCCTCCCTGCCACTAAGTAGCCCATCTTTTGAGTTGTTCTGTTATCTGTATTAAAATTGTAATATTTATAGTGCTAAGAAATGATCTTATATCTATGCTCAAGTAAGGCAAGTTGGCTTATACCACTATATTAATCCCTACTCTGGCTGGCTGGCTGGAAGTCACCTAGGTTACAGCTTAAACTCTGTTTAGCTGAACAGAGAACAGTCAGACTGCCTCTGTGTCAATGAAAAAGTCCACAATTGCATTTGTTTAATGTTTGCAGCAGGAGATATGAGTGAGTGGTGTCAACTTAAAAATAAGATTGACATCAATCACTTAATGAAGCCAAAGAATTCCTTATGAAATCTACAAAACTAAATGGGAGGAAAGCAACAACCACAGTTTGGGTGTTGTGTACTTAGAGCTGCATTATAAGAACTGCTGCATGTATGCATGCATATTGGGATGTAAGGAGTGTGACAGGATGTTTGGGAAGACAGGCTGAGCCCTACTTCATAAACAATGGAGGTCGGCAACAATGCATAATTGAGACTGACTTAATTGATAGGAAAAACAGCAGGGTCACTACCAAAGAAAGAGTATAAAGTATCTTGAGTCTAACATTATAAATGATTCAGGGCAGCATGGACTAATTTGATACATTAATTTGATCAAATGTCCAGTAAAATGGACTGGTGTGGAGAAGTGGATGTAGCCACCTGACATAATCGGTAAAATGTCTGAAAATATTTGATTGGAGAAACTTGTCAGCAAGAGGGATCTCCTGGGAAATGAACCCAAAGGCACTTCACATGTTTAAAAACTGGTTAAGGGATACAGTCACATGTTTAAAAACTGGTTAAGGGATACATATTAAGGGGATCTGGTAATCAAATTTCATACTTGGGAGAGGAGGATGAAATTTAAAATGTTGTGCAAAACAGTCCAGGGGCAGTGTTTTGAATATATTACATTGTGACACCTGAACACTGGCCCAGTAATCAAGAAGCCTCAGTCCTCACCGCTAGCACCAGTGGGGAACGTACATTGGGAGGATGACAAGTATGAACACAGTAAAGTGCACTTTCCCTTAAGAGCAAACAGAGACCACAATCATCCTGGGGCTGGCTCCTCCCTCTTTCTCTAGATCCCCAATAAAACTGCCCATTGGCACAGCTATAGGGTTGAGATCTTAGCTTAGTGGCCAAGTCAAGACCTCCAGCACCCTCTCTATCCAACCAGTGCTTAGTGTCCCTGCCCAAGTAGTCAACACACACACACTCCTTGAGGTTTGATTTATATACACACACACACACACACACACACACACACACACACACACACACACACACACACACACACACACCTGGGAAAGGCTGGCACAGGTTTACACACACACACACACACACACACACACACCTGGGAAAGGCTGGCACAGGTTTACTAGCTATGCCCCCTTTTGCCTAGAATATAAGGTAATTATCACTGCCACCAGCCATGTCCTATTAAGCTACTTTAAGGCCCTTAACAAAGGGTGTCCTATCTTACAGTGTAATGTTACTGTTAATCCAAATGTTAGTTTGACCAAGAGCAAGGCTATTAGGAGTGGCTCACGGTGTCACCAAATAAATATGCAAGTACTCTCAGAACTTAAATATGTCTCACAAATATCAGCCACAATGAAAAGTTTGACTATATTTAATAATAAATAATAAATGAACAAGAAAATACTCAGTATATAATCACAGTTACATCAGAGTTCAAAATCACAAGAAATATTTAAAACAACATTGCACGACAGTCTCAAATAAATAAAGAAAACATCTAAATTAAGCTTTGCTATATACCTGACAGTGTCTAAGAGAATTATACTGTTCCCTAGACTTATAGAGCAAGCAGGCAGATGTGACTGGATGGTCTTGTCAGGTCAAAGACAAAATACAAAATTTAAGATCTCTCTCTCAGAGAGTTCTTAAATTAATTCCCCAAATATTACTGCTGGGATATTTGCAGAATGTCATTTCTTGTCATCTGACTTCAGTTACCAGGCTGAGAAACAACAGCATTTAGCATCCACCTGTGAAAATACATAAACAAGGTTTTTTTCATTAGATCTATTGCATATCCTGAAAGTCATAAAGCAATAAACACTTCCAAGACAATACAAAAAACTTCTAGTTCCAGACATTATGTCTGTTACTACACTGAAACTGAGAGACATCTTTTTATTATGTGGTCATAGAGTAATTTAAATTTTCAGCTATTCTTCTGAAGTTAACTTCTTGTGTTTCAGTTTCCATTGTTAAAATGTATACATCTAAACAGTCACAACAGTGTATGTACATTTCTGTTCTAATCCAGCAGGGTACACTGTGGATACATCTTTAAGATCAGTACTGTACAAACCCTATTCAAGACACACTTCTGTACCAGTAGTTTGATATACACATAACATACATTTGTAACACAAGCATATGAATCATGTTGATATTCACAAATGACATATAATTATTTACAAAATTCCAGATAGCTGGTCTGGCAGTATCTCCTTTCATGACACATGCATATCTTCTTGAGGTATGGTAGTAGTCAGTAACAAAAGGACCACTGTATTATAACTTAAAAAAAAATAAAACATAACAAATGTTTAGTTCCATTGCTTCTTATAATAGTAACAGGAAACTTCATCAGAATAAATTTGATAAAAGATGTTTAACTTAAATGTCCTT
>NC_056741.1:1436787361-1436952361 GCF_019279795.1 Protopterus annectens
TAGAAAGGCTTAGAAAAGAAATGGGTGGGACAATATGAGTTGCAAATAACTAGTATGGAAATATTGCCGCAAAGGTAGTATGGTTATATTACTGCCATTATCAAATATGTGCTGCAGCAAGGTAGTGTCAGATTTTATTCCGGTTACATATTTTTTGATTTAGAAAGTGTGGAATACAAAACAGATAAGAAAACATGTGCAGAAGAAAATAAGGAATCAGTTTTGTGGGAAGTTTACTGAAATTACATTCTTTAAAAAATAAAAATGTAAATATTTTATATAAGCCAAAAATGAAAGATTATGCTTTTATTGATGTTTAGTAGAAATACTGAAATCCTATTATTGGAAAAGTATTGCAAGTACTCATCTAAAGTGGGTGATGTTTTCTCTGACACACACACACACACACACACACACACACACACATGGAACTCATGAAGGGAGGGAGGATGGTGTCTAAAATTAGTTTAATATTAAAACTTTGAAAATAAACAGTTTGACTGCTAAAATTCTGCTTTTTATGGCAGAAATTAAATGATACTTGGGAGAGAGTATCAAAAGCTTTGTGGCTCCTCTAGAAGTGAATGCCTTAAAGAAGATGAAAACAATCACAACTGATGTTGTCTGTAAGAAAGATTTCATGGCCACAGGCTAGGACTTTTGATCAGGTTAGTGGAGTAAATGGTGAGAAATGAGAAAGAATTATGGAAATACAAAAACAAAAGTATTGCATAGCGGCACAACTGACAAACTGCTAGTAGTGCTAACCATTTCAATAATATCTTGGTTTAGCATGGGTTAACAGCTAGCTATTACAAACAACAAAACAGCACAGCTGAAGAGGAGCAAGAGTGGGGTGAAGGGGTCAGCCATCCCAGGTGTGAAGTGTTAGGAGGCACGATTGAAAAGTACAGTTACTGCATTCTTTTCCTTTGTACTCTCAGAAGGGCACTTCAGTGTCTCATGTCTGCTAAGCAGTAACAAGCTGGTAATGGCTTGCTACAGTTTAAAAAGAAAGTCATAGTCAATTGAAGAGATTGGGGGAGTGGATTTGACTGTAGAAGCAGAAGTCTTTTATTTTTTTGTCATTTTGTTAGTCTTCACTTTAGGAGCTGCGGGGCACCACATGCTAGAAGGCTAGGTAAGCCAGCTGTGGCTCTGCAGCATAGCATAAACAATGGTAACACTTCAGCATATCACACCTAGTTACCCACAGCTCAATACTCGTTATACATTTTAGGGCAGATCTAGTCTTAAAAGGGCAACTATGTATATTAGAATTAAAACAGTGTTATTCTACACATGTAAACAATACATACATGATTTTAGCAGCTTTGGGATATTTTACCATACATCTCCCCACTTTCAGTAGTACAAAGTAGGGGTCCTGATGGAGAGATGAAAAGTCAGCAAGCAAAGGAGAGTAGTAGTGCTGAAATTGAATTCATCCTCAAGTCTTGGTGAGTACCTTCGTGAGATGGACCCTGTTTTTCACACAATCTCACCAAGTCGACACTGATATATAGATTGTATTTATATTGCATATATCATGGACAGAAGTAAATCAAAAATAAAAAATGATAGCTGGGTGCACAAGACCGAGGATAAAAAAGTGCCCAATCCTGGTAGGCGCACTGGTGCCAGGACTGGAAAAAATGACAGTGTAGAATCCTCAAAATACAGAAACATTCCTACAATGGGGCCAGGCCAGGCTCAGGAGGAGCATGGCCCCCCTGTTGTAGAAGGAAGTAGCAGTCCACAAAAAAAACAAAAATTGATTGGCCAAAAAAGTGCCATGAAGACAATAGAGTGGACTATTGAGGATAAGAAAGAAATTATGTATTGTTACTATTATGCAAAAAGCCCAGAATTTCCAGATACAAGATATACAAAATGATTAAGAGAGAAATTAGAGGAAAGAAAAATACTTCCGCAGGAAAAACTGTCACAAGCTTCAAATAAAAATTTGTGTTCATTAATACAACAGACTTTTGAAAAACAGTAGAAACCTTGATCTCTTTGGAAAAGAAGCATCTGAGGAAGTGAGAAAATATAAACAACAAAACCTACAGATATTTGAAAAATATAAAAAAGAAATATGCACATGAGAAAGAGAGATTTGATATGGTGCAATATTTATGCAAAAGAGAAAGCCAAGTTAACTAATATAGAGAAGGCAGTCTCAAAGATATTTGAAGAGAAATACAGGCAAAGGCATTCAGATATGGAAAATTTCACAATAAAAAGATTGATAGCACAAAGATGTAATGTAGAAAAGATGATTAGTAAAGCAAAAGTTAAAGAAATAGAAGATGAAGTTATGGAGTGCCTGCGAAGTGAAGGATTTAATGTAGAAGGTCTAACACAGACTACATCACAGCATGATGGAGTGAGTCCCCAGAATAAGGAAAAGCAAGAAGATCAGGAGACATGTGAAGAAGAAATATGGACAGAGGAAAGGAAGAGATTTAATATGATGTAATATTTATGCAAAGGAGAAAGCAAAACTAACCAATACAAAAAGAGCAACACCAAAGATATTTGAAGAAAAATATAGGGAAAGGAATCCGGATATGGAAAACTTTACAATACAAAAAATAAGAAGACTAAGAGGAAAAGTAGAAAAAAGAGATTAGTAATGGAGAAGTCAGTGAAATAGAAATTGAGGTTATGGAACGACGCAAAGAGAAGGATTCAGTGTAGTAAATCAAACAGAGAAAGCACCACAACCGGATAGAGCAATGGATATCCAAATTAAGGAGAAACCAGTAGAACAGGAAGCAACTGGTCAGGTGCCATATCAAGATATTTTGGAGCCTTCCACAGGAAACCTGTATAAACGTTCATTTGAAGCTAGACAGCAAGGAAAGGAACAGGAAACTGTGGAAACTCTGACGCAGCCAATGTTGAGGAGTGATAGGCCAGTGAGTTCCCATATGATAGAACAGATGACACAGGATGGAACTGAAGAGAATGTGCCACAGAATGATGCTATAGAACTTTCTATAGAAGGCCTGCAGGAAACAGAGAACAAGGGATGTGCCCTCAGTATGGAAGAAAATGAGTTAAGAGAAGAGTTGTTTGATTTACTAGACAAAGACAGATAGATCAAGATCAATGAGCGAAATAGACTACAGAAGGTTAATAAAACCCCAAAAGTCAGAAGCTTGATAAAACAAATGAACACAATAATTACCACTGTCCATAGAGATCCATCATGGATCTCTATGGACAGTGGTAATTATTGTGTTCATGTGATATAACAGAAGTAAACAGAATAAATTACTATGATGCTAAATTAATAACTGATAAAGTTCTACCACAGGAACACAGGGTAGCGAGGGAAAATAGGGGCGAAAGTGAATACCATTGTGGAAATATCGAATAGAGAAATGTATAAAGCAGCTAAGACAAGAAGTGTCTTTGTTAGAAGATTACAGAAGAGGGAATAGAGCAACAAAAATACTAAGAAAGATAGATGTGATAAAAGCAATGCACAGTATTAGACCAGACCAGGATCTATTATGCACTATTGGAGATAACAAACTAAACATTTCAAAACAGGTGGAAAGACTTAGAAGATAACAAAGATAAATATAAGGGAAAAGCACAAAATAAGCAATTTACTGAGGACCCAAAAAAGTTTTATAGAGAAATGGGAAATAAGGTAAAAGGAATTGAAAGCCCGCCAAAAAAGAGGAAGTGGATACATTTTGGAGTAGTATCTATGAAGATCATGTGGAACATAACAAAGATGATAAATGGATAGAAGAAGTAAAAGAAAGAATAAGAAGCTTAAAGGTACAGGATATGAAATGGGATGAAATAACAACCAGAGAAATTGAAACAAAGTTGAGAAAAGCCTCTAACTGAAAAACCCCAGGCCCAGATGCAGTACCTAACTTTTGGCTTAAAGTATTAACTTCTTTGCACGAGGAGTTAGCCATGAGTAAGAACTATTTATATGCACACCCCAAACACACACCTCACTGGTTAATAACAGGAAAAACAATGCTCTTTCTTAAGAGTGAATCTGCAAGCTACCCTAAAAATTATAGACCAATAACTTGTCTTCCAACGACGTATAAACTATACACGGGAATTGATGCAGACAGAGTTTATAGTCATTTAGAAGAAAACTCAATTATGGCAATAGAACAAAAGGGCAATAAAAGAAAGTCATATGCAACAAAGGATCATTATGTTGTTCAACAAAGTAATAGTGGAGAACTGTAAGAAGGGGAAGAATCTAAGTATGGCATGGATTGACTACAAAAAACACATTTGATAGTATCCCACATTCATGGATAAAAGAGTGCTTAAAAATGTATAAGATACACCCTACTCTGATTGATTACATTACAGTAACTATGAAACAGTGGCAGACCACTTTGCAATTAAGCCGTGATAAAGGACAGATTATTATCCCAGGGATAAAAATTCAAAGGGGGATATTCCAGGGTGACTCGTTTTCACCGTTGCTATTCTGCCATGCCATTAATCCATTAAGCTGTTTTCTTAACAGCTTAGACCATGGCTACAATTTGGCTCCTAGAAAACAACAAAGTCTAATGACTTCTCATCTTCTCTTTGTCAATGATTTAAAACTGTATAGTTCATCAGATGAGGAGCTGAAAACACAGCTGCAGGTTGTCAAAACTTTTTCAGATGATATTTGAATGTCATTTGGTCTTGATAAATGTGCAAAAGCAACCTTTAAAAAAGGAAAACTGCAGCACCAGGAAAACATCAGTTTGGGACAAGAATGTGATATAAAAGAATTTGAGCAAGAGGGCGTGTATAAATACTTGGGAATTGATGAAGGATCAGCAGTAAAACATGAACAAATGTGAATAAAACTTAGGGAGTACTTTAGAAGACCTAAATTAATTAATCCTAAAAACAGCATTGACATCTATGAACAAGATCCAAGCTGTAAATCAATTTGCTCTTCCTGTGCTAACTTATAGTTTTGGAGTGATTGAGTGGCCCCAAAAAGTATTGGATAGACTGGATATTAAAACAAAAAGGATGCTTCATGCTTACCAGATGATTTATAAAAATCAGTGTATACCAAGATTATATATTCCCCGTTCCGAAGGGGGGTGGGCCTCCTTTAAATTGATTACATGTATAGATCTGCAATCGTGGGACTCCACACATATCTAGTGACCTCACAAGATCCAAATGTAGTGAAAGTTTTGAAACATGAGGAGATAAATCTAAGGTGACATCTCTGCTTAATTTAGCAGAAGCATATCGACGTCAAGCAGGAATGGAAATCAAATCAGAAGTGAATAAAAACCAGGCAGCAAATGAATACGCTAAAAACAAAAGAAAGAATATAAGGTGAAGGACCAGATGAGAAGGCAAGAAATGTGGAAAAAACATGAATATAGTTGCAAGTATAGAAAATTTCTGGAAGAGCCTCATGTTGATCAAAAATGAATGCAGGAATGGTTAAGGAGAGGTGAATTCACATCAAGAAATGAAAGATTAATATTGGCAGCCCAAGACAGTGGGCTACGTACATGCTGGTTTACAAAGTCCATTGAACATGTGGGAGAAACAGACATATGTAGGTTTTGTAAAATCGAATTGGAAACAGTCACACACCTTGTTGCTGGTTGCGATGCACTAATGTGGCAAGACTGTTACACTGGAGATTGTGCAACTATTATGGTATCAAAGTGGCTGAAAAACACTGGAAACATGAGCCACAAAGAATCATAGAAAATGATGAAGTTTATATTACATGGGATCACCCAATACCAACAGTTCAAAAGATAGATGCTAGAAAACCGGATATAGTGGTCCAAGAAAAGAAGACAAAAGTAGCATTGATCATTGAAATCGCCACACCCAGTGACTACAGTGTCATAAAATACCTTGATCTGCAGGCAGAAATGAGAGACATGTCAAAGAAAGATACCCAGACAGTTCCAGCAGTAGTAGGAGCAACTGGACTTATAAAAAATAAAGCGTATTTAGATTTGTTACCAATTCATGTAACACTGTACGAATTCCAGAAGGAGTCATTACTGGGCACATTGCGGGTGCTGCAAAGAGCACTTTTGGCTAACATCAAAGAGTGAAACAATACTAATTTCATGAACTTTAATTGTACTTTGACTGAGGAATGGGGTCCATTCCCGTCATGGCATTAGAAACCCAAAAGACTTGGAGAAATTAAAAATGGTAGAAAGCATACATAAACACAGTTTTGCACAATTTGACTAGCACTCTTGACTAAACCTGTGAAAGAGAAACTATTGAAAATCAATAATGCAACAGCATAAAATGTTAGGAAATACAGTTGCAGTTAGTTGAATGCCCCATTGACTGCATTCATGACTGATAACATTGTGAAACATGGATATGTTTCCCGCTACAAGACACGCACAGATCATCTGAACTTTTTTGAACCCTGCAAAAAACTCTATATATTTAAAGCATGCATAGAAAAGCTTACATTCACTAGGCAATACAGAGTCAGTTGAATCAGGAATACTTGACTGTGAAGACTGGACAACACTTGGTCTGTCACCTTAAGTAGTCAAATTCAAAATGTCACTATTGTCTCAAATAACCATTTGAAGTAAATCACTTATTGGTACAGGAACAGATTTTGTAGACATTACTCTGGTTATTATTGGCACAAATTAACTTAATTGGTTACCTAGGATAATGCATTCAGGCTGACACTTATCAGGAATAGCATTAATATATCATCTGTTGTAGCAGACTGCATTACCTTCTGATTTTGTGGATTTCTGCACTATTATACCTGTAGTGTACCACTTTTCTGCCCATCTAAATTAAAGATACAGCTCAAACAGATTGTAGGACAGGTAGCAATCATACAGATTGATGCTGGTTGTAAAATGTTTTGTACAAAGCTTTAGCTTTATGGCCATTGCTCTTTACAGAATGACAAGGTGTTAATCGTGGTTTAAAGTTTGACTCTAATATTGGTATGCTAGTTCATGTTTGTTTTCCAAGCCTTAACTGTGAAATACTTACTTTGGTGGCAATCTCTGGAGCAGGTCGATATGCTATTAGAGCTTTATGCAAATCATATAGTTTTAATATATTTTTGACTGTTTTTAACTGCTCACTCAGCTTCACCATTTGATTGTGAATAGTGAGGACTTGACTTGACATGATATGAATGAAAGAGTATTCAGATGCAAATTGTTTTTATTCGCTGGACATGAATTGTGTACCATTGTCTGTAAATTCTATTGGTATACCACATCTCAATTACATAGTTGTAAATATTGCTATTGTTTGTTACCTTGTTGTAGTTGATGCATGAATTATTTCAATGTCACATGAATAATAGTTGACAAAAACAAGATACTATTTACCCTGAAATTCACATACGTGAGTGCCTTTCTTTTTCCAGGGATCCTGTGACAATGGCATCATCTTTATAATAGTTCACATTTCTGTGATGGTTTATACATAATACTGGAAACTGCTACTCTTCTCAATAAACACATTATTGAAACCATTCAAACACTCATACTTTACAGCTGTAACACAACTACTCTGCCTACCCCTCCCAATCCTTCTAACAAACAGCTATTCTCTTTACATCCAGTTCCTACTTCCTACATCCGATCTCTTCTTCTCAAACTCAAACCCTGCTCTCCCTCCACTGACCATCTACCTCTTACCTTCCTCAAACTTGCTGCCGACTCCATCATTTATCCAGTATCTATACTAATCAATAGATCTATTCAGGAATCCTCCCTACCCTATGGAAATCCTTTTTCACTATTCCCCTGCATAAATGTGGAAACTCTACAGACACATCTAACTACTGACCTATAGCTATTCTATCTCCCCTTTCTAAGATTCTCGAAAAATGTATCCACAACTACTCAACTATCTCCTCCAGCATAACCTCCTTACTCCCACTCAGCATGGTTTCTGTCCCAACCACAGCACAACTACTGCCTTCTTATCCTTTACACATACCATTGCCGAGGCCCTAGACAATAACAAACTCATATCATGTCTCTTCCTTGACCTTTCCAAAGCCTTTGATATAGTCTCCCATCCCCTACTGCTATATAAACTTGCAGATCTCAGTCTATCTTCTTCCTCCCTTGCCTGGTTCTCCAGTTACTTATCCTGCAGTCAGCAATCTGTTAAATGATTCTCTTCCACTTCTCCATTCATACCTGTCCCAACCAGGGTACTATAAAGTTCCACCCTGGGTCTCCTCCTATTTAATGTCTTTACCAATGATTTCTATACTTCTTGTAAACAATCCTCCCTCATCCAATATGCTGACGACTCGACTCTCATCTCTATCTCAGACAATATCTCCAATCTCCACACTCTTACTCAACAGGCCTTCCTATCCACTGAACAGTGGTTGTTCAGGAATCTACTCATTCTCAACCCTAAAAAGATCAAACTCTTATTATTTTTCCCCCAATCTCTCTCTCTCACCTCAAATCCACCTTTACTATTACTTCCTCTAATAACACTTTTATCCAACCTGAAGCTCACACTAAACTCATTGGGGTCATCATAGATGATGAACTCAAATTCAACTTGCACATCCTCCAAAGTATAAAAAAGGCTCACCAGAAACTTGGTTTACTGTAACAAAAAATTTCTAACTAGAAATGCCAGACTGTCCCTTGCACAAGCTCTTCTCCTCCCCTCCCTTCTATATGCTGCCCCAGTACTCACCAATATCCAAACTACTACTTTAAACAAACTCCAACAAACTTACCACAAGATAGCTAGATTTATCACAAACTCTCCATACAATACACATCACTGCCTTGCCTAAATACTCTTCACTGGTTAGAATTCCCGCATATTCTACTGCTGTCACAACTTCAAATGTTACACTTCATTCTTTACAAACCTTCATCCTGCCCTGGTTTCTCTTCCTTCATCTCTATCTACACTCCTCCAAGGACTCTCCATACCTCTAATCAGCAACTACTACTACAAATCTACCAACCCCAAAAAATAGCTGACAAACTTCTATATAAACACTAAGTCGCCCAAGCCTGGAACAAACTCCCAAGAGACATTTGTTCCTTCATTCACCCATCCCACTTAAAAGAAAAACTCAAACTTCATCTAATCAACTCCAAAATATGACCTTGTCAAGCCGCTACTTAAGCTCCCCACAACCCTACTATATACCTTTTCAGTCCCTCCACATACAGCTAAGTACTCCACTATTGTGGATACTTAAACTCTACAATCTATTCTGTTGGACTTAACTCTTTTTGTAAATATGTAAATATATTTTTTAGTCTGTAAAAATATTGATATGTATATATCATGTGTTTGCATTTCTGCTTTATCTCTCTAATGTTCTTGTATAACTGATTTTGACCATATTTTTGACTCAGATGTTTGATTCTCTGTAAACTGTTTGTGTTTTTTTTTTTGGAGCTTTTCTCCTTGGGTTTCCACTGAAAATGGGCCACAAGCTCAGCTGGACCAACCTGGTTAACAAATGTCAATCAATCAATAAATAAATAAATAGAATAAATAATACGGAATTGTAACTAGGATGTTGTCAACAATGTCTTGTTTAATGTTTGGTCACCACACAGACTTGATGACCCTCATAGGGGTATTATGATCCTGTCTTGATACAGCAGTAAACCAAGTACATGTGGAATACATCTGAACAGAAATCCAAGGCATTGACTGAAATTGTCTAAAAATAAGTATAATTTAAGCCTGTATTACACTTTGTGAACTGTATTTTATTGAACTGCTGTTTCATTTTTTACTGTTTTTTTTTTTGGCTGCTGTAACTGTTTCATTTTGCACTTTGTATCATTGCTACTTTTGCCTTAAATAGCGTAGGCTAGATTCAGACTTGCTGAATCTAGACTGTTTGGTATCACTTGAGCACTAAAACCAGCCATCTTACATTAAGACAGCCTCCTTGGATCCTTGTGGCAGAAGCATGTAGCTCAGGACCCAGATGAGTTGGGGATTGCTGGAATAAGGCTCTGTGTGGGGCTTTCCTATTTGTAGTTTGTGTTAAAACTGTTTAGATTCACTTTTATTTAAGCCTCAAGTTTGTGCATAGCTGCTTACAACTCAACGGGGGTTAGTGGTGCCCTGTACAGATGCAAACACCTAGATACAATTTTTTTCATAGAGAACAGTCAGTGGAACCCTCCCAGGCTTCTCTGCTGCACTGCCAACAACTCAGCTGAGCACTGAGCAGCACTGCCACACTTTATAATCCCTAATCCTCAATAGAATAAGTCCCCTTGCTAACTCCAGAGCAAAAGCTGATCTAACTTGTCCACCCCCTAACAGTACTTCTGGTTTAATCTGTTACCATGGACAGTCAGTTTCCCAACATTTCTCCAACTAACCTGATTGACATGGGCATCATGAGGCAATGTAGTAATTGCCTCATGTATACTAACAACTATTTGCTCCTACAGCAAACAAATACAGTATGTGAGAGATGTAACTATACTATGAAATTGAAATCAATCCTGTCATGTAACAATAAATAAGACATCAAACAGGTTGTCAGCACACACACCTCTCCTTTTCCACAAGACAAAGTCATGACACATAAACTCACCTAAGCGGTGGTACTCAGTAAGAGCTTACCAAAAGACTAGAGGCCTCCCAAGTGCAAACAACTCACACATACTAGAGCATGACCAAATTCTACTAAACATAACAACACACATACCAGTGTCTCAGTGAATAAGCCCCTAAGGCATAACACCTCAAAACCAAATGTCCTGGTCATAGGAGATTCCATAGTGAGACACAGATGCCTCACCAGGCTGGACAAGGAAAAGGTCACGGTCAGCTGCCAGGATCTGTCAAATCATGCACATACTCAAGTCACTCAACAATTACCGTTGTGACTCTGTCATTGTACATGTTGCTGTGAATGACTTGAGATGTACCTCCCTGGACTATATGGAGAGAAACATGAATGAACACTCAGATTATGTGTCCCAGGCAGGTATGTCCCTAAACCTAAGCAGCATTCTGCAATCACCCAGGATGATGCTACAATATAAACAAAAATGATTGACTTTAACAATTGGCTTAGCTTCTACTGTCAGTCCAGGGGGATCAAGTACCTGCCAGCCTGGGAAGACATGGGTTGATAGATCGCAGTGCTTTGCCAGAGATGGTCTTCACCTGTCTCCTCTAGGCTTTCAAATACTGGCAAAGATGCTTGCCTCCCCCATAGTGCCTTTTGTAGGCAATACCAAAACAACAAAATTTCCAACATAAAAAAAAGCCACTACAGACAAACTCAAGGTTATGCTGCTTAATGCTAGGAGTCTAAACAAGAATATGCACTCCCTGGAAGCTCTCTTCACCTTGGAGGATGCTGACATCTGTGAAGTCTCTGAGACTTGGTTAAAAGCTCAAGAGAGCACCCCAGCTGTGCAACGCTACAATGCCTTTCACACATTCAGACCTCAAAACAAGCATGAAAGAACCAAAGGTGGGGATGTTTCCATCTTCATTAAGTCCAAATACACCTTGAGACTGGTTAAACAATACAACTCTCTTGAGCTACTCTGGGTCCAAATAACTATAGCTAAAACACCCTACCACTTCATTGCTAGCTGCAGGTCCCCAACCATTAACCATGGGAAGCACATCACCGTCCTGGACTTGCTTGAGTCACTCACTATACAGCCAAACACCTTGGTCATGGGAGATTTCAACTATGCTTCTATTGATTGAGCGACATATATGAGCACAAACTGAAGCTTCCTGAGGTTCCTGGACTTTGTTAATACAAATACTCTGGAACAGTTAGTCTGCACCCCCACAAGGGGCGCAAATGTTCTGGACTTAGTACTCACCAATATGGGGGTGCACTGCACTACCCCCTGTGTTCTGCCCTCAGTAGTAAGGTCAGACCATAAATCTGTCTTGTTCAAAGTAACAGTAAGATCTGACACCTCCACAGCAGCAATAAAAGTGAGAAGCCTCTCCAAAACAAACTATAGCCTACTAAGCAATGGTTTGAAATGTTTCAAATGTCCTGCTAACACAGGCAACAATGACTCCTATGCAGAGGAGTACACAAACACTCTTTATAACCACTTAAACAACTGTATTGACTCTGGTGTACTTGGCAGGATCAAAACCAAGTCCTCCTGTAAAAACAAATCACCCTGGTGGACCTCGCGAATAAACAGGTAATATACCAAAAGGAAGAAACAATATCTTTGACAGCTTAATCAAGCAAATCAGACATCTGGTAAAGTCCTCTAAAGCTAGTTATGAGGCTAAATTAGCTTCCCTAGCTAATGACAATCATAAGGTATTCTTTAGCTATGTCCAAAATCTAAAAAGAAATACCCAGCTATATGCCGTACTCATAGAGGAAGATATTACTTATACTGACCCTGAGAAAATTGCTATTTGGTGTAAACTTCACCCCCTGTCCCACCAGCCATACCCCCCAAAGCATACTTGACACCTGTCCTCTCCCCAGTATCTCCAATGAGCAAGTCATATTTACACTTTCCAAGGCCAAAAACATGGCCTCTGTGGGACAGGTAACATTCCAGGCTGCTTACTAAACAACCTAAAACATGACTTAATGGATCCACTTGGCACTCTCTTTAACCATAGCCTGAGCACTGGCCTTGTTTCAGCAGAGTGGAGAACAGCTACTGTAATCCATTGCATAAATGGAGTCCATCAACTGACCCTGGGAACTATAGACCCATAAGCCTAACCAGCCTTATCTGAAAGGCCATGCAAATAATCATCATGGACCTTATCAATAAGGACATAGACAATCTTCAAACTCTTGACCTGACACAGTTTGGCTTCATTAAGGCTAGATCATGCTTACTAAACCTGGTGGATTTCTTTGATAATGTCACCAAAGCCCTGGATGAAAGCAAAACAGTACATACCACCTGTCTTGACTTAGCCAAGGCTTTCAACACAATCCCCCACTCCGGTATAATTGAAAAACTCTCCCAACTGGGGATTAACCCATATGTCACTAGATGGGTAGCCAACTGGCTCACCGACAGAACCCATACTGTCAAAGTTGGAGATTCCACCTCCACCAGTAGAACAGTTACCAATGGGGTACCACAAGGTTCTGTGTTGGACCCACTACTGTTTGGAATCCATTTCTCATAAATCCAGGCAAAAGTAGATGACAAATGATTGGTGCCAAAGCCATGGTCTAAAATGAAATGCTAAAAAGTGCATCATTTTCCCCTTTGGCAAAGAGGTAGTGCCTGCAAATTACAATATAGGGAGCACACCCCTAAGCTCAAACCCAGTGATGCATGACTTGGGAGCACAACTTGATAGCAATCTAAACTTCCGTCACCGTGTGTCCACAGTGATAAGGAAAACCTTTTACGTTATTGCACCCTTCATAAGTAACGGCATCGTATCCAAGACCAAGGATGTTCTAACTTCTCTGTACTCCAACCTCATCAGATCACTAATAAAGTACAATACTCCCTTTTGCATGTACCTCACCAGACATCTGCAACAGCTGGAGAGACCACAGAGTGTCCTGACAAAGAGAATTCTGGGACTCCAAAACATGATCTACATGGAAAAACTGAAAGCCCTGTCACTGTACTCTGTGTCCTACAGGCTGCTGAGAGGTGGCCTGTGCCTGTCCTATGGATCAATCTCTGACCCTGCCCTAATGAAAATGTTGCATGTCCACAAATCAAATTGGATAAGAGTCACTTGCTTCAGAGATCTCAAACTAGCCTGTGATTTAAACAAAACATGCTGGAGAAACAAATATGGTCTCCCAGAGACTGCCGCTACTCTCAAATAGACTCACAATTCATGTTAAGCAGAGCTCCTCAATGACCCTATTTAAGTGCAACCTGGACAACTGCATGGGAGACAATAAATTCATCCCTGGGGTGGCACCTATGTCCCTCATGGACAGGGGCAGCCGGTGCTGATCATAGATTCACTCTGCAAACAATCAAACCATCTAACGATGGTCAATTAGGAGACCGTCTGTGATGATGAGGTAGTGCCAGCATAGCTAGCTGGAGTTTTGTAAAGAATTATATATCATTTGTATATTAAACTGATTTGTACAGGTGCTTGTGCTGAAAATGTATCTATAAACTTGATTGGGTTAAAAATGTACCAATAGTGGGTCCTGCTGGACAGAAGAGAAATACGCCTGTATGTTAGACTGTATTTTAACTGTTGAAATGAATATAGTGCAATAGAGGATACTGGAAAAGAAGAGGTTAATCTCAGTCCAACTAACTTTGAAAACAGTCTAAAATTAAATTACCTGGTTTAGGCCATAAAGATTGTATCTTACAGTTCTGATTGCAGCCAGAGACAAAATATATGTGAAAACCAGGACTAGAAATCCTACTGTATTATCCTTAGGGGGTGAACTAATTGCTACCCTGGAAGTTTGTAAATGTTTTAAATTGTTTTATAGCTTCCAGATGCTATAACACATCTTAGCAAAACTCTGCGTGTGTATTATGACACATATGTGCCAGATTCTAGTTCAGTTACTAGTAAAGGGGGTAGTGTGGAAACCAGAAGTCAGATGACCAGGTGTGTGTGTGTGATGTCATTTGGTAAGCTAGCACTGAAATGATACTTTAATAATAGATGAGACAGAAATCTCAGGGCAGTCTGTTTGTAAAATCTGACAAAGGAGGACCACTCACCCCGTCATCTTGCCTTGCTTTGTAAGTGAACTAGGGGCAGTAATTATTTAGATCAATCAGGGAAGTGTAATGTAGATTAGTTAAGTATTGTTTTCCGTATCTGTGGGAATCTTTCCATCTGTGTTATTTTTAATATTTCCTGTGGCTGAAACTCTGGTGTTTACTGTAAACAGATATTTAGTTTGTTCATGTTCTTTTATTATTTATTATAAAATATATTTAAACTTCTCATTGTGGCTGGTCTTTTAGACAATATTTTAACCTTTGAGAGTACTTATATTTATTTGGTGACACTGTGGCTACTCTGGAAAGCCTTGCTGCATTGGTCAAAAACTACCATTTGTATTAGTATTAATTTTAGTCAGTATAATTGGGTACCCTTGTAAGAGCCTTAGAGTAGCTGGCCTTGCAGTGTTCTGGTGGCAGTATTTATTTTATAGTCTGAGTAGAGCTGGTAAATCTGTTCCAGCCTTTTCCAGGGTTGTGTGTGTGTGTGTGTGTGTGTGTGTGTGTGTGTGTGTGTGTGTGTGTGTGTGTGTGTGTGTGTGTGTGTGTGTGTGTGTGTGAAAATCAAATCTCAAACAGTGTGTGTGTCAGCTACTTTGAGCAGGGACACAGAGCACTGGTTTCACAGAGAGGGTGGTGAAGGACTTGGCTTGGACCACTCGGCTGAAGACTCAACTCTACAGCTGTAGTCAGTGGGGAGTCTTATTTGGGGCCTGAGAGAGAAAGGGAAGCCCATCCCCAGGATGGGAGTGTGTTCCCCTGTGTGCTCTTAAGGAAAATTGTGCTTGATGCAGAGAGCTGCATCTGATACTACTGTGTGCATCTATTTTGGTTCCAAGTCAATGCCTCTCATCCAAGCAAGGCAGGCAGTTTGTTTCCAGTTGAAAATTCTTTATTAAGTACACAGACAAGTGATCCAAGTAAAACAAAAATAGAGTAATAGTTTCCTCACAAGCTTTCTAAATATATATATATATACTTTTTTATCAGGTAAGGGAGTGGTTTATTGTGCTGTAAAACAAAGTGTTATTGGTACACATGTTAAATTCACATCCTTTTCCCCATCAGTGTGACATTTGAGCTGGTCCTGCCCTACTTAGTAGCTGTCATATTCTATTTTCATAACCTATTGTTAACAAAGATCGCTTTCGTCCACACAAGGACGAAAGCGATCTTTGTTAACAATAGGTTATGAAAATAGAATATGATTTTTACATGCAAAGTGTATATGTATATATTTATATATTTTTTTTTTTGATTGCCAAATGGACTAAGGTTGATATATTTCCAGCCATGTAGTATGTTGTCTTGGATAAAATCACAGACTTAATAATCTGGTTAAATAAGAGGTACCACATCATTATAAATTTTATTTAAAGTACACAAGGGTTGTATTATTATGACAGCTACTAAGTAGGGCAGGACCAGCTCGAATGTCACACTGATGGGGGAAGGGATGTGAATTTAACATGTGTACCAATAACACTTTGTTATTTTTGTTTTACTTGGATCGCTTGTCTGTGTATTTATAAAGGATTTTTGAGTAGAAACAGACTGCCTGCCTTGCTTGGATTACTTTTGAATACTTAGTAATTTTGTACAATATTTCAAATTATAGATTTTTTATTTTTTTTTGACTTAAGATGAGTTTAAGTTCGCTACTTCTACTACTGTTGTCTGGTCTGATTAATATACAGTGATTAACTAGAGATATATGGACTGATAATCTTCCACACAGAGAAGTTTCTTACAGTGTTTTGTTTTTGGACCGAATATACTTGTTTAGTGGGTTGTTTAAGACTTTGGGAATACCACAGAGATTACTTGATTTTGATAAAAAAGATACAGATGTACAGCGGTGTGTCATATATGGTCCTACTACAGAAAAAAAAGATTGTCTCTGAGTGTGTAGGTAATATCTGCACCTGCTAGTTAAAGAGTTTATCCTTTAATTTTGGAACTGATAAAAAAGGATAGAAAAAGGTAAAGTTATTGCAAAACTTGCTAAATCATCTTCTTTCGGCTGGTCCCATTAGGGGTCGCCACAGTGGATCACCTGTTTCCATTTCTTCCTGTCCTCTGCATCTTGCTCTGTCACGCCAACCACCTGCATGTCCTCTCTTACCACATCTATAAACCTTATCTTAGGCCTTCATCTTTTCCTGTTACCTAGTAGCTTCATCCTTAGCATCTTTTTCCCAATATACTCAGCATCCCTCCTCAGCACATGTCCAATGTAATCTTGCATCTCTGGCTTTGTCTCCAAACCTTCCAACCTGGGCTGACCCTCTAATATACTCATTCCTAATCCTGTCCAACCTCATCACACCCAGTGCAAATCTTAACATCTTTAACTCTGCCACATCCAGCTCAAACTCCTGCCTTTTTGTCAATGCCAGTGTCTCCAACCCATATAACATAGCTGGTCTCACTACCCTCTTGTAGACCTTCCCTTTCACTCTTACAGGTACTCATCTGTCACAAATCACTCCTGTCACTCTTTTCCACCCACTCCATCCTGCCTGTACTCTCTTCTTCACCTCTCTTCCACACTCACCATTACTCTGAACTATTGACCCCAAGTATTTAAACTCATCCACCTTCGCCACCTCTACTCCTTGTATCCTCATCATTCCTCTATCCTCCCTCTCATTCACACACATATATTCTGTCTTAATCCTACTGACCTTCATTCCTCTTCTCTCTAGAGCATATCTCCACCTCTCCAAGGTCTCCTCCACCTGTTCCCTACTCTCACTACAGATCACAATGTCATCTGCAAACATCATAGTCCACGGGGACTCCTGTCTGATCTCGTCTGTCAACCTGTCCATCACTATTGCAAATAAGAAAGGGCTCAGAGCTGATCCTTGATGTAACCCCACCTCCACCTTAAATGCATCCGTCACTCCCACTGCAGACCTCACTGCTGTCACACTACCCTCGTACATGCCCTGTACCACTCTTACATACTTCTCTGACACTCCTGACTTCCTCATGCAATACCACAACTCCTCTCTAGGCACCCTGTCATATGCTTTCTCCAAGTCTACAAAAACACAATACAACTCCTTCTGACCTTCTCTGTACTTCTCCATCAACACTCTCAGAGCAAACATCGCATCTGTAGCGCTCTTTCCCGGCATGAAACTATACTGCTGATTACTAATCATCATGTCCATTCTTAACCTAACTTCCACTACTCTTTCCCATAACTTCATGCTGTGACTGATCAATTTAATCCCTCTGTAGTTACTACAGCTCTGCACATCACCCTTATTCTTAAAAATCGGTACCAAAACACTTTTTCTCCATTCCTCAGGCATCCTCTCACTTTCTAAGATTTCATTAAACAATCTGGTTAAAAACTCCACTGCCATCTCACCTAAACACCTCCATGCTTCCACAGGTATGTCATCTGGGCCAACAGCGTTTCCATTCTTTATTCTCTTCATAGCTATCCTTACTTCCTCCTTGCTAATCCATTGTACTTCATGATTCACTATCCCTACATCATCCAACCTTTTCTCCCTCTCATTCTCTTCATTCATCAACCCCTCAAAGTACTCTTTACATCTGCTCAACACACTCTCCTCGCTTGTATGTTTTCCTCATTATCCTTTATCACCTTTACCTGCTGCACATCTTTCCTAGCTTGGTCCCTCTGTCTAGCCAATCGGTACAGGTCCTTTTCTCCCTCCTTAGTGTCCAACCTTTCACACAACTCTTCATATGCCTTATCCTTAGCCTTTGGCACCTCTCTCTTTGCCATGCACCTCATCTCCTTATACTCCTGTCTACTTTCTCCATCTCTCTGACAATCCCACTTCTTCTTTGCCAACCTCTTTGTCTGTATACTTTCCTGTACTTCCTCATTCCACCACCATGTGTCTTTGTCGTCCTTCCTCTGTCCCGATGTGATACCAAGCACCTTTCTAGCCGTCTCCCTTACTAGCTGTGCTGTAGTTACCCAGCTATTTGGTAACTCTTCACTGCCACCCATTGCCTGTCTTAACTCATCCCTGAATTCCACCTCACAATTACCCTTATTCAATTTCCACCATTTGATCCTTGGTGCTGCCCTCACACTCCTCCTCCTCTTCTTGATCACTAATGTCATCCTACAAACCACCATCCTATGCTGTCTAACTACACTTTCTCCGGTCACCACTTTACAGTCTCCAATCTCCTTCAGACTGGCCCTCCTGCGTAAGATATAATCCACCTGTGTGCATCTTCCTCCACTCTTGTATGTCACCCTATGCTCCTCCCTCTTGTTAAAATACGTATTCACCACAGCCATGTCCATCCTTTTCGCAAAATCCACTACCATCTGACCTTCTGCATTCCTTTGTTTAACACCATACCTACCCATCACTTCCTCATCCCCTCTGTTTCCTTCACCAACATTCCCATTGAAATCTGCTCCAATCACCACTCTCTCACCCTTGGGTACAGTCATCACCAATTCATCCAATTCACTCCAAAATATTTCTTTCTCATCCATTGCACACCCAACCTGTGGAGCATATGCACTAACAACATTCATCATTACACCATCAATTTCTAGCTTCATAAACATCACTCTATCTGACACTCTTTTCACCTCCAAAACACTCTTAGCATACTGTTCCTTCAGAATAACTCCTACTCCATTTCTCCTCCCATCCACACCATGATAAAACAATTTGAACCCACATCCGATACACCTAGCCTTACTCCCCTTCCATCTGGTCTCTTGCACACACAATATACCAACCTTCCTTCTGTCAATCATATCAGCTAGCTCTCTCCCTATACCAGTCATACTGCCAACATTCAAAGTTCTGACCCTCACTACCACAGTCCTAGCCTTTCTCCTCTCTTCCTACCTTCGGCCATGCCTTCCGCCTATTCTCCTCCTTCGGCCAACAGTAGCCCAATTGATATATATATATATATATATATATATATATATATATATATAGGAGATAGTATTAGAATGTTTTTTTATTAATTTATTTCTGATATTCACTTTACCTTATTCAGGGTCATGGGGGAGCAGGTTCCCTTTAAGGCAACCAGTGGGTGTAATACACAAAACCAGTCCTAGATGAAATGGCTCTCTACAGCAGGACACTTGTGTCAACACTCCCTCAGGCACCACATGCACACTCATGGGGAGATAAAAAGATCAAAAATTAATCTACTTGCATGTCTTGAGATCTGGGGAGAAGCCAGATCACCTAGTAAGAACCTGTGTAGTGGGAGAACATGTAACTACTACATAGAAGGAACTGCCACTGAGAATGAAACTGGAGTACCAAACGTTATGAGACAGCACTGCTAGCTGGCAAACCACTGTGTCCACCAAATTTCGTTTTGGAAATCAGAATATAAGACATAGCATAAGAAACATGATTGAAACAGTTTCTTTTCTGATGCCTTTAATAACAAGGAGAAACAATCATAAAATAAATGCAGATAGGATGAAAGAAAATGTGGTAAAGAAAGATGTTAGTTATGACAGGATAACAAAAATCATAAAGTATTTTATCCAACATAGAATGAATGATAAGTTGCTTTAATTGGAAAATAGAACTATAATCAGTGTGCAAAAAGAAAGTAAAGAAGTAATTAGAAAGACAATCTCAAAAAATGAGAGAAATCTATATGTGTTTATAATGTAATGTAGGAAAATACTACAGGTAGAAGAAACGTAAGATTTTTCAAAGAATGAAAGCGTGAAAGCATAGTTGCATAAACAAATATATGTCAGTAATGGAAGATAAGATTTTTCTCACTTTTTGAGTGAGTATATATTACATGTGAATCAGTTGTTCACAGGATCATACGAAATACAAGGTAAGTGACTCCAGGAACCCTTTGTGGCTCACTATTTCCAGTCCTCGTGTTGAACCCTCCCCCATTGTCTGAAAGGCAAAACAAGTTTGTCCAGGGATAAATGAATGGGTACCCATCCAGTCATCGAGGTTTGATTTGAAGGATGCAAGAGTGTCACTTTGCTTAACATGTAGTGGTAATGTATTCCAGTGATGGAATAAATGTTAGGCAATAATTCACTCCCGCTAGTCTGTTTTATTTATACACTGGTGGAGATCTACACCCTTAATTCTGATATTTTTGGAAAAGGCATAGTCTGTACAGCAAGTGTGGGTTCTACCAAGCCACTCTTGGAGGATATGAATATCTGTGGGGAAATCACTATTAGCACCCAGTTTATAGTCATTGGCAAACTTGGTTAGTCTTAGTCATTTAACATCTGCTTCTGCATTTTCAGAAATAGAAACTGAAGAGCAGGGGACCCAGGACAGAGCCTTCATGGACACCACTAGTGATGTGCCTTTTAGATGATAAGTTACTACTTATTCAGTGTGTATTTGATTAGAGAGCTACTGGTAACCCAATGGGATAGGTGACATAGGAGTTTATCTTTAGACTAGTGAATTTGTCAATAATGCTAGCATGGGGAGCTTTAGGAAGGTTTCAAATAAGTAGTATGGACAAAATTACCTTTATCCATGACATCTGTTACATTTTCAAATAAATGAACCAGACTAATGAAATAGAATCTAATTTTATGAAACCAAGCTAACTAGGGTCAAGGATTTGTGGGCTACCAATTTCATTGTTTATGAAGTTGATCGAGATACAATCCATGATTTTACAGATAATGCTTTTGTCTAACAAAACACTATTTGCAAGGGTCTGTGGTGGAACTGCTCTTGTGGAGCAACACCATAACAGTCATTTCTTGTGTGGCATATAATATGTTGTATAGAGTCTAAGACTGAAAGGGTTTAGATGAGGTTCAGCAAAATGGTACTTTGGACTAAAAAGGATAAATCTGATATATTCTCTAGGACCGTGAAGCTGTTTTTTCTGGTTTTGGAAAGAAATTTTAAGATCCAGTTCATAGTGATTTTAGGGAGTGGGAGTTTAGTGATTCAAAAGAAAAACACGGGGAAGAGTGGGAGGGGTGAAACTGGTAGTGAATTTGTCAACTAGGGTGCTGGCTATGGTTTTAGGATCAGGATATGCATTATCATTTGATTGGAGTTCACTGATTTGTTAGATGTTACTTCTTTTTTTTTTTTCCAAAATCTCTTTATTTCAATTTTCTTTTTTCAAATAATAACAACAATACGGTAACTCAAAAACACAAATAAACAATACAAATACCTATCTAAAGAAAACAGACAACAATCTTGTTCCGAGAAAATTATATATATATATATATATATATATATATATATATATATATACAATATATACAATTCTCCTGTTGTTGTGTCTTTCGGCTTATCCCGGTTAGGGGTCGCCACAGCGGAACTCCGGTCCGCTAATGTTTGGTACTGGATTTTTACATGCTGAGTTACCAGCCCTGATGGACAACCTTCAATGAAGGCATGCCCATTCACGCATACCTCCACACAGAAGACGCTCTAGCTGAGAATCGAATGCGACGTCTTGCTGTGAGGCGACAACGCTACCGCAGCACCACTACTAACATGGTTAAAAAGGGTCTTATGGTTATTCTTGGAGTATGCGACTACTTTCATTTCATAAACTGTCTTAGTATTCCTAGTTGTGTACTTGAGTCTTGGCATCTTCTTGTAGTTGGAGGTGAGAAATGGTTTACATGAAGCAAGTACTTTTCCCCTTGTTATTATATAGGTTGTTTTATTTGGAAGTTCCACTATTCTTAAGGGTTTATTTTTTTAATTTCCCATTATACTTATGCCAACTGGGGATGGATTTATCTACACATAAGTCTAGATTGGTGAAGAAGTCAGAGATATATCTATTGGCTTTAGAGATGGGGTAGGCAAACACGAGGGCTTTTGAATTACTTCAGGCCCTCAGAAGGATATATTAGGGTGGTTTTGGAGTAATCTCTGAAAAAAATTGGAGGTATTGGGCAGGACAGTATCAGTTTTGAGGGAGAAGATGACAGTTTGATGATCAAATTTAATTAAGGAGACAATGGCATTAATAGGGGTGCAGGCAGACGTAACATTTGTAAGGATAAGTATGTTGTCACCCCTGTAAAAATGAGATTGGGTCTATTCTCATCTCTGGTGGAAACTTGGACTATTTGATCTTGGCAGGTAGTTTTCATAAATTTGTGGAACCACTGGGCATTTTTATTATTTTTGTATAAGATTTCCAGTTAATAAAAAATCCATTTAGTATATGGGCAGTTCAAATCACCCACGATTAGTATATTGGAATTAAGTGCTACAAAATTCAGCTTATAGAGAGTTATCACAGTCATCAGGAGACAATGAGAGTGATGTATTGTCAAAATGTAGTAATTGCCTTATTTTGTGTAATTAAGATGCTCAAGTGTTCCATATCAGAGTCATGAGGGATCTGGTTTGAATTAATAGGGGAGTGAATAAGTAGGGGTTCCTTCCCACCCCTCATAAATGGTTGAATGATAGATGTAGTACCCTGGTAGGCCTGGGGTACTAACAGCACACTTACATACAGGTGTCATTACCAAAATTTGGTTTATGCGTTGTGTCAGGAAGGCTTCAAGACTGAGCAAATTTTTGGTCATAGGTTCATAGGTAGGTACTAGGCTATTGGCCCTAGGGCCTATATAAGCCTAGCCAAAAAGGTACCCTGGCTTTCGCCACTCAAGAAATTTATTTTGCTATGCCCCTGTCGAGCAGAGCCACAGAAGTGATCCAGGGGTGAATTTCCTATTTTCCATCCAATCATCAAGATTTTTCTTGAAGAGTGCTAATGAGGAGCTTTGTTTGATATAGCTAGGTAGTTTGTTCCAGAGTATGGGACGTCTCTGGGACAGGAATCTATCCCTCCAGCATGTTCTGTTTATTGTGGTGATAAGGTTTAGGTCCCTAGAGCATGTAGCTCGGAGAGATTGGGATTTCTTTAAGTGGAGCATGTCCAACAGCTCTGGGTTTGACATAGCTTTGTGTGTAGGCAGAGATCGTCTCAGAGTAGGCGATGTGCGATGGAATAAAGCTGGAGTTTTTTGTGACGGTCTGTCTAGGGCATCTGTTTGAGGCCAGTAATCCTCTTTGTGAGGTATTACTCAAAGTGCTTAGCTATTTCACCTTAATGTAAGCCAGATTGGAGTATGCCAGGTTGGAATTTCCAAGAGATGGACCTTGCTTAAAACAAAACACTGTGGGGCACCTTATTGGGACTTTTTGTTTTTAGTTAATAAAGGTGGTTTTACAGGTTAAGGTATTATGCTTGTGGTTACTGTTAGGAATGTAATGCAGGTGCATGACTGGGTAGTGTGAACTATGTCTGTCCATTGATAATATAGTTGAAGTGATGATAGTTTATTAATGACACCGGCAGATAAGAAATATTTAAACTATTTTCCACTTTAGACAAGACATGCATGAATCTCACAGCCTGATACACAGTTCTCAAGGTTATGATAAATATATTTATCTTAGCCTTTGGATAAATATCATGGCATGTTAATATGTATCTGGTTTACAGTGTAAAATATTTTAATTACTACCACTGTAGAACAATATCAGTAACAAATCACCACTATGAAAACATTGGGTTCTACAATTTAAATATGTTCAGTCACAGCAAAGTATCGTCACATTCTCACTTCCTTCAGTAGTACCGCATTCAGTCACACACTACAAAAAATAAAACAGTTATGGTTATTCGGTACAAACAAATTCAGCGGCTTCTTAGCCGTAGAAGTTATGACAAATTCATGTTGTTGATATTTAACAAGCAATTGTGAATAACTTTAAATCAGAAAAATTATAATAAGGTACTGCAAATATAAATGTTCTTCAGCATGAAACCTCCATAAATTGAGTTGTGTTTCATGTGTATCAATACTGAAATGTTTTGTTAAAGAGTAAAAACAGACAAAAAAAATTGTGTTCTACATTTCTCAACAAACTAATGCAAATGAGCTTAAAATATGAGAGCAGAGTATTACTAATACAAATCTTCAGCATTCAACAGTCTGTCTGTGTATCTGTATGTATATAATCTATCTTTCTAATTACCTACTTGTGTACTTAACTTTGCACTGTAATTTCTGTAAAGGGCAAAACTACAAACCAAGAAATTCCATTGTTTTACATCAGTTGTTTGTCTACAAATACATAAGCTTTTTCAAATAATAAAAATAAATAAAATCCCCAGATAGAAACAAATTAGATAAATGGTTAGGGTACAGGGGTTGGAATTAATTTTAATTTGTATTGAGAGACTTATAGCGGGTGGCCACAGTGGTGCAGCGGTTAGCATTATCGCCTCACAGCAAGAAGTTCTCCGGTTTGATCCTCAGCTGGGCTGCCTTCTGAGCAGAGTCTGCATGTCCTCCCTGTGGTTGCGTGGGTTTCCTCTGGGTGCTCTGGTTTCCTCCCACATCCCAAAGACATGCTGTAGGTGGATTGGACACTCTAAATTGGCCCTAGGCGTGAGTGTGTGTGGGTGTGTGCCTTCAGTGGAACCTTAGGCGCTGGGGCTGGCAACTCGACACCATAAAACTCCACTGACAATCATGAGTAGACAGGTGGTCTGCTGTGGTGACCCCTAACCAGGAAAAGCCGAAAGAAGATTAAACATCTGTTTGCTTTCATGAGATGACTTTTGCAAGTCTCCTGTAGCAGAAATGAAAATTACATACAAACTCTGGATTCCCCCATATAGTCTAATACATGACATATCTTACACGGTAGGATTAGAGACTGAGATTTGTGGAGTGGTGAAGCCATGCATCACAAACTGATTCCATCTCATTCAAGAGCACAACCAAAGAACAATGCAGGTTTTTCTTGGAAGTCAGAAACATCTCCAGCAATACTCAGATTCTTAAAAACTAAGACTGTTCCCAACTTGGTGCAAGTGGGACTTGAGACCACTTCTTAAATGCAGTACTTCTTTTGATCTTGGCAGGGGACTCACAAGAGTATGACCTACTTTATCAAATTACCAAGGACTGCAAAATGATACATTTTAATACAGTTTATCTTCATCAGGTTCACAGGATGAGGGACTGCTACCTTAGTGTTCATACTTTTTTCTTTTCCAGTTGTCGAGCCACAAATATTTTCGTGTGATTCTAGCACTTTTTTGTTAAGATTTCATCTATTTTCATCTTTCATTACAGCCTACATTTTAGGGAGAGTAGCTGTTACATTCATGCATTACCCTGTTCAGTAATGAGGCAGCATCAGAAACAGATTGATTTACTGGGGCATTCCTCTCAACTGTCCCTGATTTTGCATTATATTTTCACCCTATCCCTCATATTTTTTTTATTCTGATAAATCGTGAAGGATTACAGTCATTCAAGAACGCCAGACATTAGAATGCCATGGTTTTATTCTTCAGGAAATGTATATTGAAGCAAAATACGTTCTATTAACTATTTAAGCAAATTAGAGAAACATAAAATTCTCCCAGATGTTGGGCCTTTGGCCCCCATTGTTTTCGGCTTTCCCCGGATTATTAAACAAACATGTTGAATCAGAGGTAAAGACTATTTTAATGAGCAATGCCTCATAAAAATAATATGGGGGGTAAACCAAAACATGCAAGCTTTGTCTACGTGAATATAATTTTTAGTAAAGCCTTCCGAAAGCAGTAACTGCTTTAAAAGCAACAGCTTATTATTGGAGGATTAGTGAAAAGGCGTATTGGGCGGTCCAAGTTGACCTTACCTAACACCAAATCCTGAAATATACTATTAATATAAAGGAAGCAAGTGGGTGTGATGGAACAAAAGGAAATAATATCACAAGATATAGGCGAGTTTCTTTTCTAGCTTTTACCATGTCTCCCAACTTGTCCCTGAGGAGCTCTGAACAAATCCAAAAATAGTAATGTTTGTGTGGGTGAATGGTGCTGGTGGTGGTGGCTAGGAATGGAGCCAAGCCAAGATCAGGGGCAAGTTTGAAATGTTACTGTAACTCATTTAAAAAGTTGATTGAACAATACGTTTTAAATCAGCATGCATTTTTGAATGATTGGGAGTATAAAGCGATAACGGCTAGTGTTATATACAGACTGAAATCCTTGGATGTTTAACAAAGAGGGACAAGGGCAAACATAAGAAACGACTCAGGGACCTTCTGTGAAATCGGCGACAATTCGGACTATGGTTTGGATTCAGAGCAGTAACCCTGTACCAGTCTTAAAACAAGATTACCTTATTTAATAATTTCCATCAAATGGGTCTAATTAATTTATTATTTGGCTTAAGAAGGAAAGGCAAAATAAGACGTAGCTAATTACTCAGTGAAGTCGAAAACACACACACATATACTAACGCGGGTAAAAGACTGACAGTTTAGTAAACAGCTCGTTATCAAAGGCATCCGAAAGATTCAGGCACCTTGATGGGAACCACTTTAAAATCTAGTATTCCGCGACGGAAACATACTCTGAACCCTATTTGTAAAATGATTTCTGAAAATAAACTCTCCTCAGAATGGACATAAAGTGTAGAGTTAATTGTACAAAGATAACACTCCTTTAGGAAGTTATTAGCAGAATAAATCTGTCTTATGTTGTATTCTTCATATTTATAATACGTGCATAGGGTTCCTTCCCATTAACAGCCCCTGATTTTTTTTTTACCTTCAGAATAATAATCAGGACAAAAAAATAGCGCGGGCTTTTTCACGTATGCAGGTGAAACCCTGGTAGATACCAAGTGAACGGGGACAGGTAACAGCTGGTTTCATATTGTACGTACTGCGGTGTAGCCACTGGTCATTTGGCTTACTGTTGTAACCAGTCCTTTACACAAGGTGGCGCCAGCGTAACTGCTTATTCACCTGTGAAACTAAAAGCAGGTAAAATGCACTCAATGACCTTCTCCTTTATTAGTTCCAGATGAGTTTTTGCAGGTTCTGTTTTTAGCATTTTCTGTTCCACGATTAACGAGGCCTGTAATAATAGACACAAAAACATTAAATTATTTTATTTTTCCCTAAACTGTACTGAAGTGCATTTAACACGTATTGAACATAAAATTATTCAGAGGCTCATGAATTGTGAAGATTTGTGAATCCGTGATTTAGGCTCTGCCCGAGTTTAAGGGCATTAAGTATGTTTCAACAAAGATGATTTTCATGAATACACCGAAATTGCATTATGTATTCATTTTCCTGTGTGTGTGTGTTGTTGTTGTTGGGGGGCTGTATTTCAACGATGTATACACAAAGATTGATTTTGTGTTAATTAAATTGGAAGTGTTCTACTAATTTTGAGTTCCTTCCTGCACAACATGTTTTCATACCTTTTTTCAGGTAAAGTCATGGGGAAACACTCTATATATGTGCAGGTAAATTACTATAGAAATAATTTCCCTCGAAGAAATGAAGTGAGACATTTACATGGAGTACGGAACCTAGGCAGAACAGAAGACAAAAAATAACATTGGCTTTCTGAATGCTATGTACTTGCTGTAGAATTTGTGCAGACTCCCAAAAAGTTTATTTTATGTACATACATATTTGTTAATTCTTTTCCAGGTGGTCTCACTAGGCTCATTTAAATGTACCTTTTTAAGTAAGCTACATACATGGCACAGCTGTTTTGTTCTGGTCATCTTATAACTGGGAAACAGGATGACTTTTATATTAAATTATTGTTTTCACTACAAATTTTTAATGCAGTCTGTCATTATGAAAAGGGAAACGGTTATCCACGTTCAGTATCTGATATGAAAGGTACAAATGTAAAAGTGTGGCAAAATCTAAAAGTTAAATCTAGTGAATTGAAAGGAATGTCTAACAACAGGGTATAGTATAAGACAATTGCTAGAAGACACAGTGAGAGTAGAAGAAAAGGAATACGCATTGTATGTGCAAGAGAAAATGGCTAAACAAAGGTCATACAAACGATTTATCAATGTAAGCCAGGGTGACACTGGTTGTTTTATAAATTTGCTATTTCATAATGAATGTGCTTGTTGTTAAAAGCTGCATAAGCAAAAAGGTGTGACATATTGCCCAGGATGATTTAGCTTCAGAATGGAAATGCTTCTTCAACAAATACTGAATTTCAAGTGTTGTCATGAACATAGTTGGACAGCCTTTTTGTATATTTCTAAGTTTTAAAATGAGAGGGCAACAATTGCCTATCACGTTTTAGTAATTCTTAAAAAGCCAGCTGCTGTGTGTGCTAAGAAGACCTTCACAGTGGGTCTGGTTAGTTGCAAGAGAATCTTAGCTATGACGTTTACATGAGAGGTGCAGAAAGGGAAACAGTGTGGGATTAACTGCTTAGACTTCAGATGAGATTTTTCCATGGATGGTTACAGCCCAGATACTTGGGGAGACCTTATTAACTGCATGCAAAATAACTGGCTTATTAAGTTACAGTGAAATGGAAGTATTTTATTTTTACTTTAAAAATCAAATTAAACTGCCTTTGCTTGTGTAGCAAAGTTTGTAACATTCCTGGACAACAGAGGTCATTTAACCCTGGACAGAATTTACAGAACTGACAGTGTTGATACAACAAAGCCATATAACTGACAAGTTTCTAAATGTGTTTATTTTGGACTGTGGCAAAACTTAACTTTTTTTGTCCTTTCTAAGCCTTGGAACTTTGTTTTCATTTTTAAACTAGTACAGTTTTGTGCTTGAAGCTTTTTATTTGCTAGTTTAGTGGTTCATATTTTCATCCATTTATTCATTAATTCTCTGATTACTAGTTTAATCCAGTTAAAGGTCAAGGAGTGATTGAGCTTATTCTGCTACTCACTGTGCACAAGTGAGGGGGGCTAATCCTGAATGGGCCACCAGCCCATTGCACAATGCACACACCCTCACTATCTGTCATACAGAATACACACCTGTGGGCTATATGTATGAATGCTAAGTTATCCACAGCACAACCTTGGATGTCAGCAGAAATCAGGACACCTGCAAAACCCCACAAAGACATAGACAGGATGAGCAGACTCTATAGAAAATGAACCCAAGCTAAGAACCAAATTGGAAAATCAAGTATTGTGAGGCAGCTGCTGTAAGCACTGTGTCACTGTGCCACCCAGTTTCAAGTTATTTCAAGTGTTTTTGTTAGATTATTGTAATGTGTCATATTTTGTACTACATCTTAAGAAACTGGTACTACATAGTTATCCAAAAAAGCAAAGAAAAAAAAAACAACAAAAAACTAGTATTTTATTAAGCAAGGAGCACTTAATTGTTTTCCATAAAGCCAATTGTTTTGGGGCGATATGTCCAGCCACCACATGTTTTTAGTACACTAGTTTCGTTTTTATATGAAAATGTAGTTAAATCCAGGTGTTTCAACACTTGCTGTTTCATTATACCATTCAATGCAATATTTTTATTTTTATTTTAATGCAATAAACAGTCATGGTAATGTCTAACTACAACAGAGTTTAACTAAATATGAGAATATTTTGTATTAGAAACAAAAATAGGGTTTAGCATTTTCTTTGCATTTGTTGACTTAAGCAAAAATATTTAAGCAAGGATTTGCATTCTGCAGAATAAATGATGCATCTGATAATATATTCTATGTTATAAACATTACTTGTAAATTGGTTTACTGCATTTTTGCAGCTCTAGGTTTCATCTGCATGTTTTACTTGAATGACTTGTGATTTGGAGTAAATCCCTTCTCTTTTCCAGGGTTCATTGAAACCTGGCCCATGTTAGCATACAGTCAAACAGTATAACGTCTACATATGTATGTGAGAATGTGTAGTTAAGTATATATACTTTTTCCTTGATTATATTGTCCACACTAGGGCTATAGTTTAGGAAAATCCAAAAGCTGCATTTATAAAGTATAGGGGAAATCTGGACGGGACTCATAGAACATTTCCCTGTACTCTCTCAGTAAATGACAAGTGATATTTAAAATATACTAAAACTGCCACAAACTAAGGCAGATGAGATCACATTTCTCCCAAGATTAGAATGTTATGACACAGTGCCAGACTACATCCAGGAACACTTCCTTTATGGGGATGATTATCATCTTCATATTGGTATATGTAATTCTGCACAATACTTATGAGGGTCTGCAATATGGAATATTTAATACCTTCAGACTAATAAGGGTGAAGAGTGTCTCTACTATTGCTGTCCAGTACATGTAGTTGCCCATTTTTAGAAGAGTAGCATAAGAAAACACAAGTGTAGGTTCACCTAATGGCATTTGTATGACCCTCACATGACAAAAACTTTATCGATCTTGTTATGAAACTCTGCTTCCATAACAGTAGATTTCAGAATATATATCTTGTTTTGTGATCTCAGATGAGCTGTGAATTCCTAGGTTGTCTTGTGAAGTTGCACATAATGTTTTCAGTATATTGGTTAACTTAGTGTGTGTATGTACAGGTCTACTTCAGAAGACTGACAAACCAAAAGACTGAATCTCAAAATACTGAAAATTCAAAATACTGAACACATTTTAATGCAGGGGGCAAGCCCCACTGCACCCCTCATGTAGGGAGTTGTGCCCCCCACATCCCTGCTAATTAAGTATACCAACTCCAAGATTGCACAACAGTGGAGAAGGGGCAAATTCCATCATTCAGTATTTTGAATTTTCAGTATTTTGCAATTCAGTCTTTTGATTTTTCAGTCTTCTGAAGTAGACCTGTGTGTACACACTAGGTATGTGTGCGTGTCTGTGTGTGTATGTGTGTGTGTATATATGTATATATATATATATATATATATATATATATATATATATATATATATGGGTCCCTATCAGAAGCTTGAATTTTCAGAAAATTGAAATTCATATTGTCGAGATGATATGATTGAGTTCTGAAAACATGAAGCTTTTGAATGGAGATATCACTACAGTGTATATCTTGGAATTTACCTTTTTCCTTACTGTAGTGTGATCTTAGAGTTGATATATATAATATGCGGGGAGTGAGGGGGGCACAGTGTGGCTTGCCCCCTTGCAAAAATGTTGAAAAAAGGTAGATTGTTGTTTTTTGAAGTTCAAGTTTTCAAAAACTCAATTATATCGACAATATAAATTTCATGTTTCTGAAAACTCAAGCTTCTGACAGCCCCATATATATACACACACACACATATGTATATATATATATATATATATATATATATATATATATATATATATATATGTATATATATACACACATATACACACACACACACACACACACACACACACATATGTGTATGCTATGTGTTTGTATATTTTATGTAAAATAAGTACTCAGATTGTCTTTACTTATTAAAACTTCAGAGTTTTGGAGGTGTCTATCAGGGTAATCTGCTGCTACTGGAGTTCATCATATAGTTAGTTTTTGTGTAAGAGGAGTTCTGTGAACCTATCGTTAAAGTGAGTGTAGGCATTGTGGTAATGCAAGTGACATCTTCATGTGTGAGCTTGGCAAACTAGAACATTGTGTATGTCATTCTAATGTACTGCATGGGTGTGAAGGGGGAAATATAATTATGGAAATGTTATTAATATGGTGATAATCTTTAAGTAAGGTCTTATGCATCTATTCTGCTTTGTGAACAGAAAAGTAAAGCTTTACAAAACAAATATTGATTCATATTCATACAGTATCTAATAAGAAACTGCTAAATGTGTTCAATGATTCCCTGGATGAGGATCAAACACTCTGATGCTAGTTCTTTTCCTTGGCAAGATTCATATATGTGGAATTTAGTACCATGCCTACTGTAGTTTAAGCCCATGGTCAAAGATTTCAAAGGTTCCTGCAGTTTCATTTGTTTCATAGGGCCTGTTATGTTTTTTAAACAAATATTTTAATATCAAGTATTTTTAACCTCAAGATGATGTTTCAGATTTCATAAAGAGCTTTTTTAACATGTCTTCATCATTCTTAACTATTGCTGTTAGTTTTGCAGGTTCATATGTTCATAAATAGTAGGCATGCAATCAATGATTACATTGAAGAGCCTTTCTCAGTTTTCCCAATATATATATATATATATATATATATATAGTTTTAATTATTTATAGTCTTAACGTGTATGAGGGACAGCACAGTGATTTGGATCGCCAGTCTATTTGCTCCCCAGTTTTGCACGTCTTCTGTGCTGAGTTTTGCATGTCTTTCCACTTCCCACATAGTTTTTCACCATGTGCTCCAGTTTCTTCATATATCACAGTAACATGCAAGCAAGTGAACTGATGATCCTATCATTTCTCTGTAGGACTGTGTGCATGTGACTTTGTGATGGACTGGTATCCCATCCAGGATTCTTTCTCTGCCTCATACTCACTAGGTGATAGGCTTCAGATCATCCTCTGCCCTTAACAGATAAAATGGGTATTGGAAAATGACTGAATAAATGCTTGCACTTATGTCAAGTTTAGTTATAAGCCTGCTAGTAATATTTTGATTGCTATATCTAATAATTTGATTGATATGCCTGCTTTTTCCTATTTACTAATGAGCAGACATCAAATATGTGCATATACATGTGTATTAAGGAGCAATTAGAGAAGGTTTTGTTTTGTTTCTTATTTGTGTATTGCTGAAGTCAGTATCATTACTGACATTCATGTGAACAGTTACGGAGCAGATCTTTAAAGGATGGTGCAACATTTACATTCAGATCATTCACTATCCAGAATATAGGAATTCTCTATCAAAAGGAATGTTTGCAGTTTGCTTTCCTTTTGTAACAGCATTTGTACAATGTACAACACAAGCCTCAGAATACCAGATGAACACTGTAAAATTGTTAGATTAGGATATTCACGTACCAGCACTGAGGTTTGCTGTAGTGTTGTCAGTGCTATAATACTGAATTTGGTCTAGTTTTCTGTGTTCATTCTTTCTTTCATTCTCTGTTAATGCACTTAACCCATTTCACATAGGAGCATGGGACAATTTTAGAGGAATGCCATTTCACCTACTGTACAACTTTGGTATGTGATACAAACAAAGGCATGCAGCAAAAACTTGTGTAGACAACAGAGAAGGCATGCAGATTCACTACAAAAGACTCACATTCCCCAGCTGAGAACTGAACATTAGAATCAAGCACTGTTAAGTTACAGTGCTACCTACTGCACCACTAGGACATAGTATGAGTGTTCACAACTAGTTGTTGCGCAACACCAACTTACACTGATACTATACTGGTTAGTGAAAAGTGGAAGGATAGTAACTTGGCAATGGCCAGAATCAAAATTGTGGTAAAAAAATTTAAATCAGAAACACACACTGGTAGTTTGTTTTGGGATTTTTGTAATGTAATGTGAAGTCTTCTGTAGTAGGATGTTTTCATTTTTAGAGCATTTAATACTTCTGTATTTGTTTTGCTGTATGATGAGTTTGAGTCCTGGCTGTTTATTCCAGAAAGTACAGAATAAAGAAACAACAACAGATGATCAAAATCCTTAGAAAGATAAATGTGGTAAAAGCAACACTCAGTATTAAAACAGACCAGGATATGTCATACACTATTTCCAATAATTAAAAATGTGAGCACAAGCAGGAAACCTTAGAAGATATGCAGATAAATACAAAGGAAGGATAAGCAATTGATCACAGATCCAAAAAGCTTTTATGGACAATTGGTAAGAAAGCCCAAGTAATAGAAACAGCACAAAATAAATAAATAAAGCAAGAAGAAGAAATGGCTTCATTTTTTAGAAGCATTTATGAAGACCCTGTTGAATGTAGCAAGGATGCTGATGTATAGAAGAGTTAAAAGAAATAGAAAGAATGTCTAATATTGAGGACTGAAATGGGAGAAAGTAAAAACTAGAGAAATTGAGAAAAATTAAGAAAAAACTCCTAGCTGGAAAACCTTGGGTCCAGATACAGTACCTAACTTCTGGCTAAAGGTATTAACATATCTGTACAAAGATATAGCCCTGACTTAAAATTACTTATAATTCGCACTCCAAACAGACGCCAACTTGGTTAACAATAGTAAAAATAACTTAATTCCTTAAGAGCAAATCTGCAAGCCATCTTAAGAACTATAGAACAATAACATGTCTGCTGGCAAAGTATACATTGTATACTGTTTATGATGCAGACAGAGATTATAGTCTTCTAGATCTTCTTCTTCTTTTGGCTTTTTCCCGGTTAGGGGTTGCCACAGCGGATCATCTGTCCACTCATGATCTTCTAGATAAAAAAATGAAATCATGACTGTAGAACAAAAAGGTAATAAAAGAAAGTCATATGGAAAAAGGATAACCTATTGCAAAACAAAACCATAAGAGAGCTGTAAAAAGGGCAAGAATGCTTACAGATGTTGCACCCTACAAGATACACCCTACATTCATCAATTGCATTGCAGTGACTATGAAACACTGACAAACTACTTTGGACTTGAACCGTGATAAAGGACACATGATTATCCCAAGGGTAAAAACTTATAGGGGGATATTCCAGTGTGATTCTTTGTCACCACTTCTGTTTCATCGTGCCCTTAACCCATTAAGCTGTTTACTAAACAGACTAGGCTATGGTTACAGCTTAAATTCCAGAAACCAGCCTTGTTCAAAGACATCCCATCCACTTCTAATGGGTGATTGATTTACCATTGTGTGGTTCATCAGATGAGGATCTAAAAGCATAACTACAAGTGGCTCAAAATTTCTCACATGATATAAAATGACATTTGGTCTTACTAAATGTGCAAATGCAACATTTATAAAAGGAAAACTGTCGCACCAAGAAAATATCAAACCTACAGGAACTTGAACAGGAGAATGTATAAATATTTGGGAATAGATGAAGAGATGGAATAAAATTTGAACAAGTGAGAACAAAGTTTAGTAAGGAATACTTAAGAAGATGAAAACTAAAACTGAAAATTGACTTGACATCTAGGAATAAAGTCATCTGAGAAAGGTGCTGAGAAGGGAATACTTGGCTAACATAAAACATTTAAGCAGTACTAATTTCCTGAACTGCAATCATACCCTGACTTAAGAATGGAGTCCATTCCCATCATGGTATTGGAAACCCAAAACAGATGGAGAAATTAAAAAAGACATAAACAAGAGAAACTAGTGGTAAAAAAGTGCTTAGGTCATTAGGTTTCCAAGAATGGAAGGGGTATTGGTGGTGAATGTATTTGGAAGTAGTATGCAGTGTGAATGATATTAAGTTTATTTTAGTGGAAGTACATAGTGGTGCTGGTCGCTGCAGTGGAAGAAATAGTCATTAATGTTGCATGAGAAGTAGGTGTAGCAAAGTTGTATAAAGGTCTTCAGGAATGCCAGACATGCAGAAGTAAGAGTAGACCATAACAGTCAGTATGTTTTACTTTGTAAGGAGCATAATCCAACCCCCCTTCCCATTCCCTTGAATCCTATTACACAATACTGGTGATAAGGGCAGTTAAGGGAGTTGCAATCTCCCTTACAAAGCAAAACTGCAAATGGCATGACTATATACTGTGGATTTAATGTAGTCACAACATTCATTCATCTTAATGTAGTGCCACTGGGAGATGACCCTCCATCTAATATGCAGTGGCATCAGAGTTGATTATAATAGGGAGAAGGAGTGGATACCATTATGGCCCTTAAGCTGACTTTTTTCAGCTCCTCCTTCCACTCCATAGAAAATTACTCTAGATTCTTCCTCTGAAGAAGAAGAGGAGACCTTAGATTCTGATGACCAATCGTTAGCTTACTCCCCTCAAATTCACTCTCCAGGACAGATACACTCAGATAATGACTCTCTTTCACCTGATCCCCCTGTGGAAGAAGCATCCTTCTGAGAGACCATTGTTAAGATAATGAAATATTTTCAGTGGGAGTCTGAGTAAGTCTCTGAAGGTCAAAAAAGTTACTACAGCCTGTTAGAAGTGGGTAGCCAGCCCCTTCCACTGTCATTCCAGTTCTGGAGGACTTTCTGGATGATTTTAATGCACATTCTCTGCTCCAGCCTCTTAGCTCCTATCCCCTAAAAGGCCTGACTGATTCTACAAAGTTCCACAGGAACTTAAGTTTCTTTTTAAGAATCCTGTAGCTGACCCTTCAGCTGTCTCTTTAGCTTCAGACAAGCCACCCAAACTCCTGTTTAATGCTAATGCCATGCCCTCAGATAAAGACAGCAGTGCCATGGATATGTATGGGGAAAACAAGTCTATACTTCCTCTACCTTGGCTTTAAGGCTGTTAATTACCAGACTCAGATGACTAAATACCTTCTGTCTGTCTTTAGCAGTCTAAACAAGGCTGTTTTTGGCATACCAAGCATGGACTCCAAACAGCAATTTTTGTCAATGGTCAATCAAACTACTCAGGTAGCTTGTCATAATATAAAATGTCTCTGTGATGTCATTGATGCTTCTTCCAGAGCAGCTGTTACAGGCTCAGTTATTAGAAGATACATCTGGTTATGCTGCCAGCCCCTATATGAAGATTTCAAGGCTACATTCCTAGACTCCCCTCTTGACAGGAGCCTCCTGTTTGGTGAACAGGCAGCTAGGCTATTCAAAACCTTGCAAGAGCAAGGTGAAACCATGAAGGACTGCAGACAAATACTGCTGAAATCTGTGCCCAAGTACCAGAAGAATTACTGTCAAACCCACTTCTTTTGTCAGAAGAAAACACAGACCTTCTCCGAAACACAGGAAGGCACCCAGAAAGAGATTTACAGAGAAATGTGAAAGGACCGCAGATCTGGGAGGCATCCTTCCTCAGATGAGTCAGTGTGACTGTCTTCTCTCCCCACCCCCCACCAGGGTTCCACTCTTCCCTTTTCAAAAAGACTCGCTCTTTCCATTCCAAACTGGGGAAAAAATCACTACTGATAAGAGGGTACTCACCATCATCAGACAAGGTTACAGTGTACCCTGGAAGGAGCTCTCTTTCTTCAAAGGCATGACACTTCCTCTCCACAACCAGTTAAATCTGCTGCCCCATATCTTACAGGTTCTACAGTCTCAAGGCACCATACAGCCAGTTCCTCCTCAGTTTGTAGGCCATGGATTCCATGGAGGAAGGACAGTGGAGGCCCAGAGTGGACCTGTCTCTGCTTAACTCCTTCCCTAAGGTACCCACTTTCAAAATGCTATCTCTTCAGACCTGTCTTCCCATTATCCTGTCTCTGGCTTTTCTAGTGTCTCTGGATTTGAGGCACCTGTATATTCCAATCTACACATCTCACCAGAAATTCCTGTGGTTTTCTACTAGTGCCTCACATTTTTAAATTACTGCTTTGCCCTTTGGGCTCTCTACTGACTGCAGAGTTTTTACAAAGCACCAGGCTACAGTTATAACCTTTTGCAGAACTTGGGGAATAGAAAAATTTCCTTAGCTAGACAATTTGCTAATCTAGGCTCATCACCTCAGACCATACTGTTGCACCTTAAATTTATCCTCATCCTCCTAAAACATCTGGGTTAATAGTAAATTTCATTTAAGTCATTCCGTCAGCCCATTCAAAAACCTGGTTATCTTGGGGTGTAGACTAGGCACAAAAAATATGCAGGCCCTCTTACCCCAGGAGAAGGTGCAGAGCCTCACAGCCTATTTTCTTTCCCTCTTATTTCTCAAACTTGCTCAGCAGGGAAGATTCTCAGAGTACTAGGTTACATGGCAGCAATCATTCCTGTGCTTTCACTAGCCAGGGTGCATATGTGGAAGATTCAATACTTGAAGAATGTATGGTCTTAATGTTCTCATGCACTGGATGCCCAAATTCCCCTCATATCTTATCTCAAGAAAGAGATCCTATGGTAGCTGACACAGGTCAACCTCATTCCAGGGCTGCCCTTCAAAGTCCTGACTCCATCTCAAAAGCTGCAGACAGGCACCTCAGACAAGGTTTGAGAAGCATAGACAGGGACTCACAAGGCCCATGATTGCTGGACACCCAAACTCAAGATAGAACACATGAACCTGAAAGAGATGATGGTTCTCAAACAGGCCCCGTGGGTCTTCTCCTACTTCTGGAAACCAGGGTCGCTAAGAGTATTTACAGATAGCATAACTGTCATGTGGTATGTAAACAAACAAGGGAGAAAAAGATCCTACCAGTTGTGCAGATTGATTTCTATGGCTTGGAAATTAGCCATCATGGTACAAATATTTCCACAGGCAGTGTACATTCCCTATCAGGACAACATCCTGGAGGATTCACCCAGAAGATCCATCAAAGACCCTCACAAATGGTGGATGCTCAACAAACAGGTATTCCTGGACATTGTCTAACAAGTAGGGTACACCACAAATAGATTTATTTGTGACAGAGAGCAACAAAGAGCTTCCCTTTTTTTGTAAAAGGATTCCTTGTCCTTAGACGTAGAGAATAGATGACTTGTACTTCCAGTGGACATGGAGTTTTGTTTATATCTTCCCTCTGCTGCCTCTGCTTCCAAAAGTTCTATTAACAATTTAGAAAAAAAACAAGACATCTAATGATGACTGCCTTTTGCCCAAGGCAGCATTGGTTCTCCTTTCTATATCTCTTAGCCAGGACCAATCATCACAAGCTACCTCACAAAGTGGATCTGCTCTCACAGCAGAATGGCTCATTGCTCCACCCCAACATATCATCCCTCAACCTAATCCTTTGGATGAGAGGATTCTGATTCCTTCAAGACACTAATTTTCTGAGAACATGCTGTGGGTTCTCCAGGAGTTAAGAAGACCCACAACCAGAAAATAGGACATAGCCTTTTCTGATTTTCCACAGGGACAGAGTGTCCCTGAGGACCAACCCTTCTTTCCTGCCCAAAGTGGTAAATGAAATGTCTCTCAGTCAGGCCATCAACCTGCTTACTGTCTTTCCCAACCCACAGAACTGTGCAATAAGAATTCTTTGTTCCTTGGATGTCCACAGACAGCTTAGACTAGACAAGACTAAGCCTATTCCTTCCTGGACTTTAAGCTGGGTTGGCCACTATCCAAACAGGATTTCTAAGTCCGTTGCTTTGTGCTACATCTTCCATGGCAAAGCCTTGCCCTCTTTCCAGTGGCTCACTGTACTAATGCATTGAGCCACTGGAAAGAGGGTAAGGCTTACTATACTAGTGCAGTGGACTTTTTTGGAGCCTTCTACAAAGGGGTAGATTCCAGAATTATACTGGAAGCTTTACTGGTTATTTTGTGCACAGCTATAGCAATCAGTACAGAACGGATGCTCTTTCTGAGTCTAGGGGCACTTAGTCTTTCCTTTCTGGACTCTTGGAGAGCTCTCACAACTCTCAGCCATCCATGCTTTTGCTTCATTAAGTTGTGTGAATCCATCTCTTTGGAATACTGCAAAAGTGATTTCAGTCAGGAAATAATACAGTTGTGTAAGAACTTACCGCAAAAGTAGATGTCCTATTGATTGCTGTTACACTATTCCTTCCCACTCACCTTTCCCTCTTCTTTTCGTCTGGCAGCCCCATGGACTGAGGGTGCCCCCAACCTTCTCCTGCTGTTTCTCTCCTAGCTGACTACTTTCTTCTCAGATTTAAACAGGCTGCTGACTTTTAGATAGTCTGAGGATTCGTGCTCATATTTCCACTTATGTACCCCTGTTCTCGGGCTGAGATCATACATTGGACTTATGGCTCTGGGTTTTGGTATGTTGGCCAGACATCAGTGGTGAAAACTCATCTGTTGGGAATACTGCAATAGTGATCAGTTGGCCATCTACTGTTATGGTAAGTTCTTACATGACTGTACTTTCTTCCATTTGTTTAAAATATAAATAACTATAGATGTGTAACTGTACTTCTTTTTTACTTGATCTGTTTGAATATACCACTTTTGTAAAGGAAGATCTGGGAATTGCATTTGTACGTGGCTGCTGTATGTTGCAGGCTGTAGTAAGGCAATTATGGACCAAAGGGGTTAGAATATTTCTGACTTATGGACATGCCACATAGAGAGTTATGGGTGGATGGATGGATGATGGATGGTCAGATGGATAGTTGGACAGGTGGTTTCAACTGAAAAAATGTTTCCTAGTTAAATGTTGTTCTATTTCAACAGCTCCAGAAATGATCGCTAGCCTGTTCAGTAATTTTGCTACACACCCACAGGCTATTAGTCTACCTCTGCACTATAACAACTGAATGGTTACTTTGTTTTAATAGTAAACTAGTTATACATTACATTACAAATCACTGTTTTTCTCTAAATCAGTCTCTACGCAACCTTGCATGGCATTCAGATTCCAGATTTAAGTATCCACGTGCAGATGATCCATTCACGTTCTAATATGACGCTGTTATGCGCAACAATATAATGTATAATACAATACACACATACATGTTTTATTTTATTTTTATTTACTCAGTTTTGTTTATTTTAGTTAACTGGGATATCGGATTGGTCTGTAACTGTCCCATTCTGTCACGACCTGAGACTAAAAAGAGAAAACAAAGCAGGAAAGAGGTGGAAGAGCCCGACATATAAATTACTTTTAGATTAAGAAAGAAATTAATAAATACAGGTTCAATGTCTGATTAAAATGCAATATCCTGTGCTGCATTTATTTGACAGAAAGCTATATATATAATATGTGTGAGTGTGTGTGTGTTTGTCTATGCATGTATATATAAAATATGTGTGTGTGTGTGTATGTATGTATGTGTGCATATATGTAACATAATATAACTTTTTGGACAGTTGTATGCAGCATTTTGGATGGTGATTATACTTATTTAAGCACAGTTCATGTTGTATTTGTGTTAGGCCTAATACTTCATTTTCAAACTTCACTATGGTGGCATTGTAGAGATAAAGCAGGAGTGTCACAGTGGAGGGCAGATGATGTAGATGTTTATCAGGCCTCAGCACTGTTTACCCACATTGATGAAATTTTAGTGGATAGAGGTCACTGGAGTGAGTAAATATTGCAATAGTAGTTCAAGACTTGAGAGACCTACTGCTAGTCTGCTTTTGTTCAGTCATTTAGTCAAGTCTGACTCATTGTGATCTCAATGACTTTAACATATTAAGCCTGTCTGTCAATTCTATAAGAAAATCAAGCCCTTGTACCTTAAATAAACGCATTGTTCACTGGAGCTCGTTAGCCTTGGTTGGTGCTTTCACTAATGAATGAGCTTTGGAGCATTTGAGTGTTTCTGCTCTAAAAATATTTCTTCTGCCTATTACTATTAGTTTCAGGTGCTTTATTGTTCATCAGAGATGTGGTATAGCAAATATAGGGGGCACTTCTCTTTTAAATTAAAAATCAAAACTAATTTTGAGGAAGCTTACAGCTGTTCAGTAAGATGGGTTCAGAAGTGCAAGCATTATATACATGGCAATGTTTTTTGTGATTATATGAATTTTGTGTCGTGCAGAGACTGGGGCAGAATGGGTTATTTATAAGTGGTCTTATTTTAATTAACGAGTAAAACAATATAGTGCTGTTTTTATTTTTCATTTCTTGCCATGATGACAATTAGTTCAAGAAATGGCATTACTTAGAGTTTCTGTATGATTAGTGGTGAGATGTACTCTTAAAAAATATTTTTCTGGCAGTCACTGCTTCTTCTTTATTCACTTTTTATCACTCAGGTGTATAATGCAATTTTTTTTCTGGCAAGTTCCATTTCTCTGTTGTCTTTTCAGTGTCTTTGGTGGTCCTGTACTGTTTTTGACAGACCAGTTATTTTGATGGTAACAGAATCTGATATCACTGCAGCTCTATGTACTGTGGATGAACCTTGTTATGATAAGGGTATTATTTTTTCATTTTCAGAGCATTATCAGAGTACATGTATTACAAATGTTGATTATGGTACATTCCTTGCATTACTTGCTGTAGCACTTGTAATAACATTTGGCTGCTGGGGCAGTATATATAGCTGAGGCAAACTACTTCATGTAGTTCTGACAGGTAAGTAATCACTTGTCTTCAGATAAGAAAAAACTCCTGAGTTTAACCAAATATGAACAAATACCTCTTTGTATATTTTTAAGAAGGGATGGGATAGAAATCCTTGTGGAGGAGGTAAGCAGTTATTGTAGAACATTACTATTTCCTTGTTCTCTTTTCATACATATATTTAAAGTGGATGGAAAGAAGGGTGAATGTAAAATTATAGCATTGTTGTTGTTGTGTAGTATTGCCTGCGTTACCATGGTGAAATAGTACTTTATGAAGAAGCGTGAGTGTAGCTGTAGTTAGAGAAGTAACACAACATATTTTTTTCATTTGAACATTGCTGCAGTATTAACTATATGGGCTGAATCTTGTCAAGCATTCAACAGATGGCAAGCTTTCAAAGCTTTCAGGGCACCTTCCACACTCCAATGCCATTAGTCAGCTCAAGCTGAGCTGAGTAAAAGTCAGGTTTGGGCACAAAGCCCTTCACAGGCTTTCAAGGACTGATGGTTGGCTAACGCTTTCCATTACTGGAGTAGATAAGTTCCCTTTAGGGAAAAAACTTCCACTTTATTTTTGTGACAGAAAATTTACTTTTCCTGTGAAACTTAAATATTTTGCCTAGGATTTTATTGACTGTCATGTGACTTTTGATCTTTTTTAAAATGGGAACATTTTGTGGTAAAAGGTTGTTAAAACTTAATCTTAGCTACTTTTTCAATGGAGAAACTAGTGTTATATTATATAGTTTATATACTTCTAGTATATAGTTTTGTATATATTATATAGTGTTAACTCTGCATTTGATACAATAATTCCGGAATTTCTTTACTTGAAACTATCCCAGCTTTCCATTCCTGTTTCCACCTGTCAATGGATCACCAATTTTCTAACCAATAGGAAACAGCAAGTGAAACTGGGGAAATTTACATCTAGTTAATACAGGTGCCCCCCAGGGATGTGTGCTTTCCCCACTGCTGTTTTCCCTCTGCACTAATGTCTGCACCTCTAAGGATCCCTCTGTCAAACTTATTAAATACGCAGATGATACAACTATCATCAGGCTCATCAGGAATGGAGCAGCTGTCCCTTTGATGTAGTCAGAATAATCTGGAACTGGACACTCTTAAAACTGTGGAGATGACAGTGGACTTTAGGAGTGGTACTACAATATTATCTGCCCTCTTTATATTTAATACTGCTTTGTCAGTTGTGGAGTCCTTCAAGTTTTTGGGATCTATAATCTCCCGGAACTTGAAGTGGGAGACCATTGTAGGGTCTCTCATAAAAATTACTTAGGCAAAATAACTTCAATGCCTGAAATATTCAAGATGGTAAACAACCACAATGACGAGCAAGAACGGTGTTGTGTTATTATCAGAAAGTCCCAAAATGACTTACACAATATACAGAGTATACTCCAACGAAATCGTTCTTAAGTAAAGCGCCCAGTGCTGGAAAATGCTGCTCTCACCATTAGCTGGGAGTACCATACGTTATCAGGATGCAGTCAAACAAAAACAAGTCAATCTGACTGCCAAAGTCTGTATAGGAAGGGTCTGTAATCAAATATGTATAGCACAGCAAATAAAATATATACAAAACGACGTGCCCAATATTACCACTAGATCCTCAAAATTGGAAATGATGAAGAATTAACTTGGTAACACTCTTATGCTTATGCTGTATATGCTCAAAAGCTGGATTTCTGAGCAGTCATTGGCAGACCAGCTAAATCAACTGCTGTTTAATATGTAGGATGTAATGACAATCCTCAATAGAAAAAACACAGTTATGAATGCAACAGGCAATTCCAACACTGAAGACGCTGAAAACCAATTAGTATGGACGTATAGACGTATTTCAACTAGAAGTCCACAAAAGAACAAATCCAAAAAGGCTAACACCAACTAACAGCCCAATAGCAAACAATAAATAGTTTAAACACTGTTGGTGATGACTCAATGCAGAGTCACAACAGATAATATAAAGCTGACATTTCCAACAGCGTGGCCCTCCATAAACACACACACACACACACACACACACACACACACACACACACACACACACACACACACACACACACAAAACAATGCCACGCAAGTAAGGAATAAGTGAATGGCCCATAAAATGTCAAATACAAAAAGCAAATGGCGCGCACTCATATGTCAGCAATCATTATTTATTTCACCACACTTCTTCCAGTATAGATAGCACCATTAGCATACCTGTTTTGGTTAAAAGCCTTCTTCAGTGCAAAAACACACATACCACCACCTGTCTGTTTAAAAACTATCAAATAACGTCCCATTGGTTAATTAAAGATGTTTATTAAGGCCTGGAGAAAAAAAGTGCCCCTAACTGAATTATCCATTTTTTCTCCTTTTTATCCAAAATACTATGCCAACTTGATTTAAAGCAGGAACCCCCCCCCCCCCATACAAAGGACAGTCTAATACGTCTGAATGACTATGAAGAACTTTCCATGCCCTCTTTCTCCCTCTGGCTGTCCCTTAATCTTTTCAGAAAGTCTAAAGTTCTGTTTCGCTTTCTGACAACAAATTGTTTCAAACAATTAGGTTCTGAGAATAATCTATCAATGTTACAGATGTCAGTGGGAGCCTCTCCCATTTGGAGGATTCTTCTTCACCCAGGAGACCAGACTTTTCCCTGCTATCATTCAGTATATGTTGGCTCATGGGGTGATAGAAGCAGTCCCTCCTCCTCAGGGTTCTATTCCAGGATGTTCCTGGTGCCAAGTAAGAAGATTATTTGAGGACAGTTCTGATCTTTCCTTTCTGAATCTGTTTGTGATAGTTTACAAGTTCAAAATGCTGTCTCTTCACAACACGTTACCCCTACTATAGTTTCATAGGTTTTTACTAAGCTAATGACTACAAGGGCTTTTTTAAGCCTAGCCATGCATCCCAAATCTCTGACAAGTTCTGATACCCTTGATAAGTGTAAGCAGAGCCTTGGGAGATGAAATATTTACAAGCTGGGGCCTCAGAGATGAACCACGTACAGGTTGCCTGTGTCAATTAGAGATATAGTTGCCAAACCAGGGGATTAATTTCCTGTTCCCCATCCAGTTGTCCATGTTGCACTTGAACTGGGTTAGGGAGGAACTCTGCTTCACAATGCCTGTTCCAGAGATGGGGTAGTCTCTGAGATACATACCTGTCTTTCCAGCAGGTCCTATTTATATCACAGGCAAGGTTTAAGTCTTTAGAATGGGTAATTCTGGTGCTGTTTGTTCTGTGGATATGTTCAGTGGGGTCTGACAATGCCCTGTATACTAGGCATAGATCTCCCCTCAAAAGCCTGTTCAGAGACAGAATACAGGGATAGGGCCTTGAGGCAGTCTGCATAGAAGATTTTACTTATGCCCTGTATTCTTTTAGTCAGGAACCACTGTGGACATTCCAGTTGTTGGGTATGCCTGGTTAGGTACATACCAAAGGGGACATTACACTCAGTGATAGGTCTGATGAATGCCGAATGCAGTTGAACAATGACTTCCTTGGACTTAGATGCCATACCTTTGTTTATAAGTTGTGTAACTTAGAATGATTTCCTTACTACTGTAGACACGTGATGGTCAAAGGATAGTTTACTATGTGTGTCTCTAAGTCCCTGACTACTGGGTGAACTATAAGGGGTGTGTTGTCAGTATGATAGTTACCAGGGGTGGTACTATTATACATTTCTTGGTATTTAGTTTTACTCCATGGCTCGGACATCAGTTGTAAGTCTGTGTTATAAGTCTGTGTTAGCCCTTCCTGCTGTACATTTGTGTCAGTGTGGGAGTCACTGACAGCTCCTAATTTGCAATCATCTGCAAATTTATCCAGCTAGAGGCTATTGACATTGGCCTTCATTTCAGAGCAGTAAAGGCCAAAAAGGAGTGGTCTGAGGACCGATCCCTGAGGGACTCCGCTTGTGGCTGGCCTGTTTGTAGAGATGCACTACCCAATTCTGACTTCCTGGGTCCTGTCTGTGAGCCATTTGGCTATCCACTGGGTGACATATGGGTTTGTACCTAACCTGCTGATTTTATCAACAATGCCCTAGTGGGATATTATGTCAAATACCTTGGCCAGGTCCAGGTAGGCAGTGTGAACCATTTTGCCTTCATCCATTGCTTCGGTGACCATCTCAAAGAAGTCCATCAGGTTGAGTAGGCATGACCTGCCCTTGATGAAACCAAACTGGGCTGGGTCCATTTGGTTTACTATATCACCATTGATCATTTTCATGATAATTCATTCCATGGCTTACATATACGATTAATGAGACTTATGTGTCTGTAGTTTCCAGGGTCTGCAGATGGCCCACCTTTGTGTTGAGTTGTTTGGTGACTTTAGATGAAAAGATACATATCAGCACATTCCTAAAGATCCAGATTTCAGATGTTTCTTAATGTTTTCTTTGTCTGAATCACTTTATCAGTTGCCTGCATCACCATTTGGTCAATATACTGCTCCAAAAGTGTTCACAAAGTATTTGGCTCCTGTGATGATTGCAAGTTGTTCACTTTTTTCTATATTTAGCTGGCTTGCTTATCTTTGCAGAGTCTTTTTCAAAGTGTCAAGAATCTCTTAGTTGGGTAAGGGATCTCCTACATAGGGTGGGATTCCAAGGGTACTTAAGGAAGTCTTGTCTGAGTCCTCAGAGGATTATTTTCCTGTGGTATCTTTTGGTCACCTCAGTTCAAATAGCTTTACATCCACAAGAAAACACAAATCTGTATTTAGATATTTTCCTGAGTTTTCCACTCAGTCTTCCATCTCAGCAATGGAATTCCTCAGGAGTTTGGGTCTCATGGCTTCAATGACACTCATGATATATTTTGCAAAAATCCACAATGACAAAAATTCAATGGTACCTGAATCAGCATCAATATCTCTTGTCTTTTCAAATTCCAGTTCCCCCATGACAGATCAAACATTTTCAAAACTTCTTATCAATTGTTCATTCCTTGTGAATGTATGAAAAAAGTGTCCAACTTGTGTCCAACGAGACTATTTTAAAATGGTTCTCTTATGCCATTACGTTTTATTATTCCTACCACAACAAAAATTTTCCAGTAAGGGTCAAGGCACATTCTAACAAGACCTTGGCTTCATCAATGTTTTTTTTTAAAAGGGTTGGATGCTTGAAATATTCTAGAACCAGTAACTTCATCTTATGGTCACACTTTTACATTTTTCCAACTTTATGTGTATTTTGCTTTTCATATGTTATCATGTCTCTCTCAACCTCTTAGCACAAGAAATCTGGACCAAAGCCAAAAATAATGGGGATAAAGGCCCAAAAATAGAGACAAGTTTTAAATATTACGCTTATTAACTTAGCAAATTGCTAGATTAAAATATTTTGTGTTAGTGTGTATTCTCTGAAGGGTATTAAGTCTAAACCTCAAATGTCTTTCATTATTTAGTGGCATCAATCCTCAATGATTTGCCAGAAAACCACACCTTGTATGAGGAACAAACAAAACAAAAATATGAGGCAAAACTCTGGCCATTCTGTGAAAATTTGAAATGCATATATGTTATATTGTCACCTACACATTACACATTGGTTTCATTGCATGATTCTCATTGTAATGTAATGCCCCTATACATTCTACTTATACATTATTACCCTATAAGTATTGTGATAATCAAATGCTGGCAAGGCATACCTTTCATGTTACTGGAAAACTGTTAAAATCAAGCTGTGGGTGTCACCCCTGCCACTACCTGTAGTAGTACAACAAAGGACCTATTTGTTGGACACAGGTAAAGTGTGCTATAAAGTCTATAGTAATCCATTATTGCCACATTGGATAATATATATGTGTGAGCAGAAAAGGATAGGGCTATAATACTGCATGTATATGACAATAAACCCACAGGCAGAATATGGAAAACATTAACAGATTTTCACGAGTGATAAAACTGCCTAATCATGTTACTGTTGTGCAAATCAGATACTGCTAGGATGTGAAGTATATATTACTCCTGAAAACTACATCAGTGCAGTAATATAGTTATACCTATAACATGGGAGGTATATCGTAACACATACAGTATTTTAGCAGTACATATATGATCTGTACATCTGAAATGACTTCTTATGTTTCTTAATAGTTATGTAAATGGAAGGTACATTTTATACCCTAGCCAAAATGGTACTTCTCAGGGATGTGTGGTGTTTAGTGGTCATGGGAAAAGAGGTGACGGTTATCTATGATCCCAAAAATGTATTTTCAGATGTAACTTGTTTAAAAGACCTGAAGATAAAAGGTATGTGTTATACACAAGACTATGTGTATTTTTCAAATATATATCTTATATTTTTTAAAATTATTTAAGAAGTGCTTTTGAAGGAAAATTTCCATAATTTGTGGCGGAAGATACTTTTTTTTTCTACCAAAGACAATATTGTTTAAAATGTTGTCAGACTGTACTCTGAAAATGTCATGACAAAGATGACTGTTGTTAGAAATATTTCAAAGTGAATATGGTTGGCAAATGGAAAGGGCTTTCAGATAAGCAAGTGCAGAGCAAAACTGAATTCTTAAAGGGCATGGGATGAGTAGAAAATGCAGGGAATGGGGGAGACTATTAAGGTCAGTGATGTTTGTAGGTGTGTATACCTAAAACTAGCTACATTTTTATTCAAGTCAGTGGACTTTGTCTGAGTTGGATGCAGTGTGGATGTTGAGATAAAGACATTTACATTTGAGATATTCTGCATTTAGTTCACTGCTGCTTTTGATAGGTCTGGGCCTACCAGTACCGCCATATTCTGGAGATCAATTTGCAAAACAGTGCCAGATAGCTAGGCATGCAGTGTTTGAGACACTGGTTTATTGAATGGAATACTGTACAATTTAGGAATAAAACAAACTGTAAGTTGTTCAAGTTGGACTGCCATTCAAACATTTGTAGACAAAACCTATGATTCAAGATCTTGAACTTAGTGGCATCCATTCACATTTAAGAAATTACCTATTCTTAAGGTTTGTTATATCTGTGCTGTGTATTTGAAGTACTGCATTTATGTTAAAAGCACATGGCCAGCCTTGGGAGTATTGCCATTATAAGCGTTATGGACCAAACCACACAGTGCTTGTCATGGGAAAATGAGAACTGTTTCCATGTAGAATACCCCTTAAAACATGATAATAAATTTCTTTATGAAGAATACGGTATCAGATAATGCATCTGTACTGCACTAATGTAGTTTATGTAGTAATTGAGCATTGCCCTGCCCTAATGAGGACAGCATGAAGAGTACTCAAACAGGGGGTGTCATGACGGTGCAATTGATATATGATGTCATATGTGTGAAAGAGTGATATAGCGAGATATGTGGGATGTATGTTTTTTTATGTCATCGTTTTATTGATTTTAACTGCATTAACAAAGTAAATGAAATCAGCAGTAATTTTAACAAGTAGCACAGAAAAAAAAAAAAAAGTCATAGAAACAACTGCCAGAGTTCCACCTAGCATAACTAACTACAGTGTTCCATCACAATGTTTTGGTTATATATAGCTTAAATTATCACCATTTAGCAGATACAGTAAATATTTGCTGAAGGGATAACTGATCATAAGCAAATAAATCCATATAAAATTGTCCCTGTAAACAAAAAAAGTATATAGTATAGTGTAATATAATGCTGGCTTGATAGTGTTGCATATAAATGTAAAATACCAAGTTAAATGTCATTTTACAGTCTGCAAAATTCTTGTTTTAAAAATGATAAAATATTAATTTTATTCTTGTGATCTGAGTCAATTCTGAGCTCAAACACACCCCCATGCAGCAGTAACTGAATCCAGTCAAACATTTTGTTGATAATCTTCCTGGTAAAAGGTTGAGCATTAATATGATCCCATAGGGTCCATGTCACGACATCGAAAAGGACGTTAACCGAATGGCTTAAAAATCAAAAATGCTGTTTATCGAGGTGTGTATTGTGAGAAGTGAAGATTGAAAAATTTGCCCTTTCCTCACTGTAGCGTGATGTCCGATTTGGTATATATAATTAGCAGGGGTGGGGTGTGGCGACTTCGATGAAAGGCATTTTCGAGTTTTAAGCTGTTCGGTTAATGTCCTTTTAATTTCAGTGATATAGACCCAATCCCATAATCCAATCAAGTTTACACTCCCAAAGTATATGTCTAGCATCAGCTCCTGGTAATAAACTTACATCAAGTTTGTAATCACTTTTTAATCCAACTGAGATCAATTTAATAGGTCTGTAGTTTGTGCTATCATTTATTTTTATTTATTTGACATTTGTTTACTGGGAAAGTCTGACTGGTACAAGCCCATTTTATGTGGAGGCCCAGGAAGAAAAGCTCCACAGTACAATTTAAACTGAATTACAAATCAACATTGGTTTCAAAGAGTAAGACAATTACACAGGAGTACAATTTGTGGATACAATAAATGAAGAATATAAGCAAATATAAAACAAGCAATAAAGCTGAACATAGTTTATATAGAAGATAGAAGAGAGTTTCTAATATGCATGTTACATCATAATGCATGAAAAATATATTACAGAATAAGTTGTTAAATCTATACATACCTTCTGGCAAGAAACTTGGGTGGTAAATTTCAGTCGTAATATTTGGGGATACATAAAGGTTAGTGTAAGAATAAAGAGAAGGAACATTCAAAGGTTAAGGCGTTATAGAAAGGTTAGGCTAGAAAGTCGGTAATGCAGGAAGGGAAGCAGGACAGATCAAGAAATAGTCTATTAAGACCGAGGAGAAGGGGATGGAAAAGAGTATTAAGATGGCGTGGATCCTGGGCAGAACCAATTATTGGTTAGATGTTCTTTCAGCCTAGACGTGAAGGAATAGTAGTGGGGTATAAGTCTGATGATTCTGGAATGCTATTCCATGATTTGTCAACACCGAGAGACTACACACTAACAATGTTAGATGTTTGAGGTTTATAAATAGATAGTACATACTTGTGAGAAGAGTGTAGGTCACCAGATGGAATACAATGTTGAAGTAGTGATGATGTAGTGCATCAAAATGAGGAGTTGCATAGTATTTTTTGTGTTAGTGTGAGCTGATTAAGAAGGTGGGATAATTTGAGCCAGTTTAGGGACTTGAGAGTAATGGCGAGAGTGGTGGGCTTGGCCTGTGGCAAATTTAGCTATTTTATTATAACGCTGGTTAAGTTTTGCTTTGAGGGAAGAGTGAAGATTGGTTAGGATAGGTGAAGCATATAGAAGGGAGGGTAAGAGATAGGTGGTGGTAAGGGTTACTCTTGCGGAGTTAGAGATGAATTTCTTAGCCCTATACATCATGCCCAATTTATGATTACTTTTTTTATGTTTTTGCTGATATGCATGTCAGACTTAAGATTATTGTTGATAGGTACTCCTAACAGTTTTGTGTGTGAAAGCACATCGACTGAAGTCTTGTTCAGAGAAGTAATAGCAAAGTTAGAAGTATCTGGAGAAACATGTTTGGGTAAAAATAGTAGAAGTTTAGTTTTTTTAGGTTAAGTAGTAGATGGTTGTTGGTGAGCCAAGACTCAGTGGAACTGAATGGTTCTTCAGTTAAGGTCAGTAGATGAGAAAGATTCCTGGTAGAACAGATTAATGTAAAGTCATTGGCATATTGAATTAGGGTGGGTCGTTTGGTGGCAGTATTAAGATGGTTTATAACAATGTTGAAGAGGAGTGGACCTAGAATCAAGCCTTGGGTGCTGACTGGTAAGTAAGGAGAAAAGTTACAGTTCCATTTAACAGATTGATATCTGTTAGAGAGATAACTAGTGAACCATTGAGAGGATGTTTCAGTTAAGCCCAGAAGAGATAGTTGGGATAAGAGCTTGGGGTGGGAAACAGTATCAAAGGCTGTGGATAGATCTAAAAACAGAGAAGAGACAAAGTTTCCTGAGTCATAAACTTTGTTGACAGCGTCAGTAAAGGATAGTAGAGCAGTGATTGTGCTGTGTGCTGGCCTGAATCCATGTTGGGTGGAAGAGAGAAGATTATTGTCAAGTAGGTATTGAAGTTGTTTATGGGTGTGCTATATCATTTAATTGAATCATTATTTGTTGAACTGAATTAAGCGAAAACTTAATTAAGTGAACACTCGCTAAAGTGAAAAGTTTCCCAGGGAAAAAAAACAGTTACCCACCCACCGATCATAACAAACAAAAAATAATTTAAAACTCTGCAAGGTGGGGGGCTTCCCCCCACATCCCCCAATGTGGGGGGCTGTGTCACCATCCCCCTAACTAAATATACCAACTCCAAGATTGCACAATGCTGGCTAAAAGGGCAAATTCCCTAAGATGGCCAACCACTTCCTTGCCCTGGGAAAAAATTTGCTTAAGTGAACATTCGCTTAATTGAGCTTTCGTTTAATTCAGTTCGACAAACAGTGATTCGCTCAATTAAGCATTCATTCAAATGATATAGACCCATTTATGGATACATTTTTCTTAAAGTTTTGAAGTGGTGAAAGAATAGCAATTGGTCTAAAGTTAGAAATTTCTGTGGAGGTGCCATCTTTGTGGAGGGGAAGGATGAAGGATTTTTTCCACAGGGAGGGGACGTAAGCTTCCCTGATAGATCTATTAATGATTATTGAGACTGAGTAGGCAATTGAGTCAGCAGCCATTTTTAGTAATTCATTAGGAAGATTTTCTGTAGAGGAGGAACATTGCTTGAGCTTGCACAAGAGGGATTTGATGAAGGAAGTGGGAACTGTTGAAGGGAAAATGTGGAGTGACGAGTAATAGGAGGCTGAGAGAAAGTAGAGGGTGATGGAGGGAATTTGTTAGTGATGTTAGCTATGCTATTGATGAAGTAAGAGTTAAACTGAGATGCTGTGTCAGGGGAGGTACTATGATAGGATGGTTGGGGAGAGGACTGACTTCCTGGGTGTAGGATTTTTTTGATAGTGTGCAAAAAGATTTTTGGACTGGATTTGTGCTGATCTTGTGGCTTTGAATAGAATTTTTTTTAATCTAAATGAACCTGTTTCTTTACAAGGTTATGCATTGCTTTGAAATGCTGTAAACTATTATGAATCTTATGTTTTAGTTAAGTTGTCCAAGCCTTGTCTCTTTTTTTGCATGAGTGATCTAATATAGACAGAAAGCCAAGAAGTATAGCTGGTTTTGACTGTTTCACTTCTGGTGGGAGATAAACTGTCTAAGGTGTTTAGGAATGTAGAATTAAATTGTTCAACTGCATCATCTAGCAGTATGTATTTAAGGAAGGACCAATTAATGGAGTTTAATATATTTGTAAAGGCCTGCTGGTCAAAGTTGCATAGGTTTTGTACTGTTTTGTAGGTATTTTGTCTGGATGAATTAGAGATAAGTCTAGTTGTGCAGATGGAGTGGTGATCACTGATAGAGGCTGGAAGTGTTTTGGCTATAGAGAAATTGCTAGTATGGGAGACCAAAATCTAATCAATAATCGAGACATTTTGATTTGCAGAACTGGTAAAGGTTGGGTGAGTAATTAGTTGAGAAAATCCAAATAGCTTTATGCTATATGTGGGGAATTGTAAGTTAAGTTTCTGCCATTCAGTGTTGACATAACCTGATATTATTGTTTCCAGAGAGATATTTTTTGATGCTCATGACAGGATACTTTCCAGAGTTACTAAGTTATTACCAGGGGGTATGGATAATGCTATAACACATAGACTTTTATTGTTGTTTAATTTAAGGTAGGTAATCAGTAGTTCATCTTTGTCAAAGGAGGGTATGGATTGGTTGTGAGAGGTTAAGCAGATAGAATCAGGATATATTACTACAATACCACCTCCTTTTCTTTTAAGTTGATCAGATTTTTACATATTAAAGCCAGGGGGAAGTACCTCAGTGTCTTTTATGTGCAGTTTAAGCCAGGTTTCAGTGATTACTAGTATGTCAGGAGATTGTGCAGTTATCCAAATATTTAACTCGGAGATTTTGTTGCACATGCTATGTGTGTTTACTGAGACAAATTTAAGCGTATCTCATAAACCTGGAATATGGATGGGTTGATGATGGGAATTGAGTGATGTTGGGACCAGGTTAGGGTGAATGTCACCAAAAATCTGGAGGAATTGCAAGATTGTATAGTAAAGTTAAGATTTAATTTTGGTTAAATTGTTAGTAATTTTAATGTTAAACAGGTATAGCTGTGATTGAAACAGTGTAGGTTTAAAGAACAATATATTGTCTGTGTGAAAGAGATGAGCAGTGATGGGTAGGGAGTAGTGATTTGTGTTATTGGTGTAAGAGGTAGTGTCTGTAGGAGAGCTTAGCACAAGTCAGATAGGGACCAGATTTTATGAAAGTGAAGAGAGGGAGAAGAGCTTTAGTGATAGAAGAGTAAGGAGAATCATTTTAAATTAAGGATTATTAGAAAGGTAATCAGAAAAGCTACCTATGTTGATAATTGGAGGAGAGTAGTAAAGGGCGGCCGCGGTGGTGCAGCAGTTAGCATTGTTGCCTCACAGCAAGAGGTTCTCAAGTTCGATCCTCGGCTGGGGTGCCTTCTGTGCAGAGTCTGCAGGTCCTCCTTGTGGTCGCGTAGGTTTCCCCTGGGTGCTCCGGTTTCCTCCTACATCCCAAAGACATGCTGTAGGTGGATTGGAAACTCTAAATTGGCCCTAGGCATGAGTGAGTGCATGTGTGTGTGCCTTCTGTCGAAGGTTGGGCGCTGGACTGGCAAATCGACACAGTAAAACTCTACTGCCAGTCCTGAGTGGATAGGTGATCCACTGTGGTGACCCCTAACCAGGATAAGCCGAAAGAAGAAGTAAAGTTTGTAGAAATGAAGGAAGAGGAGTAGTATGTAGATAAGATGCTAGTGTGATAGTAATATAAATATGTTGAGAGATGGAGTATATGGATGAGGAGAGTGGAGCTAACAGAGGAAGGGGTGTGGTGTGGATAGGTTTAAATTTAGAGGTAGTGGGGTAGGATTTGGGGGAGGGTAGGGGAGTGATGTGAGCCCAGAGGGCAACCAGAGTGGGATGACACCCCAGAGACCAAGAATCTTCAGATAAATACTCAGAAAAAAACTATTAGTGAAGCAGCAGTAAATCTATTTAAAGCGCTTGTTATAGGTCCAGTTAAGTATTGGGATCACAGTAGTAGGGTATATAAGTTTACATACACAGCATTAAAGAATATAAGCTAAGCTTAAGGTCATTCTGTACTCCTCCTTAACTAAGCACAGTGGAATCAGAAACTGCTGCAAGTATAATTCTTAAATTGAGCTGGGAGAGGGATAGCCACACACGTGTGTGTGTGTGTGTGTGTGTGTGTGTGTGTGTGTGTGTGTGTGTGTGTGTGTGTGTGTGTGCACTATATAGATTACAAGTGTAAAAAAACACACATTAAAACAACTATTCAAGCCAAAAAAAATTGCATATTAAATAGCCGGTTAATAGGAAAAAAAAAGTTTATACACACTTTCTTATTTATAAAGTGTTTTGGCAGGTTTGCAGTGAGCTTTCAGGTGATCCCCGAGTGTTTAAAATCATCCAGGGGGTACCTTGTAGTTTAGAGCTGAGGGAAGTGGCAGAACTAGGAAAGAAAACAGGATGGAACAGGTTAGAAGGAGAGCTAGGTAATTATCATACTGAGCTCAAGGCATACAATGTGAGACAGATATTCTAAGTAGCTATAGAACCAACAAAAAAGAAGCTACAATATATCTTACGCTAAAACTGATAATATTAGACAGTTCTTACTTTTGACTAAGCAGTACAGCTATAAAATTCTATCAACAACTGCAAGATGTAGGTCACATAACTAACTTAATATAAGAATCCCTACCACAACAGCTATAATCTGGTCACCATTTAAACTATGCACAGAGAATGCCAATAAACAATGCTCTTAGTTCGTCTACTTCCTCAAAGTTCCAGTAAGCACAAACAGTTTTAGTATGCCTAAAGTAGAATTAGAGATACTTAAAGTAGATACAGGAAAAAGGAGCAACAGTCTACAAATTATGAGTTACAGCTACAACATTATGCACAGTACTGTATTCCTGTAGTAAAAACCTTGGATTAACTTCCTGTAAAATAAAATGCATTCAAAGTACTATCGCATAGCTCATTTAGAACTTAAAATAGATTACAGTCAAGATACATTGAATTAACATCCTGTGAAATAAAATGCCCTCACAGAGCTATCTCATAGCTCACTTAGAAATTTTAAAGTATAGTCAAAGTACAACTTCTTCTTTCGGCTTTTCCAGGTTAGGGGTCGCCACAGCGGATCACCTGTCCGCTTATGATTGGCAGTGGAGTTTAACAGTGTTGAGTTGCCAGCCCAGCGCCCAACCTTCTACAGAAGGCACACACATGCACGCACTCACACTTAGGGCCAATTTAGAGTGTCCAATCCACCTACAGCATGTCTTTGGGATGTGGGAGGAAACTGGAGCACCTGGAGGAAACCCACACGACCATAGGGAGGACATGCAGACTCCGCACAGAAGGCACCCCAGCCGAGGATCAAACCAGAGAACCTCTTTCTGTGAGGCGGTAATACTAACTGCTGCACCACTGTGGCCGCCCTACAGTCAAAGTACAACAATATACTGAATTCAAGCTACTGCTATAGCACTATGTACAATAACCTATGCCTGCAGTTAAAAACGATGGATTATCTTTTTGTTATTCAAAAAGTTTACACAGAGCTATCACCAAGTACATTTTTAAAAAAACACATAATAATAATAAAAAGAAAAAAATACTTGCTTATTTAGTGTGCACACTTCCCGGATAGGAGAATAGGGGTGACCAAAGTTTTGCCATGGTGTGACCAAAGTTTATGGAGACCAGAGTGAAAGTGAAATTGGAAAAAAAAATGGCTCCAGCTAGGATAGTTTTTGAATGGTGCAAAGCTTCATGGGAGAAGGCAAGAGAATGGAGGGGGAACTGGATGAAGAAGAATAAAAACTATGAGTAAAGCAGGGATAAATGACACCCCAGAGATTAAGGATCTTCAGGTAAGTACTCAGAAAAAAATATCAGTGAGGCAGCAGCAAATCTATTTAAAATGCTTGTTATGGAGCCAATTAAGTATTGGGAATACAGTAATAGGGTATATAATGTTAAATACGCAGCATTAAAGAATATAAGTTTAAGGTTGTTCTGTACTCATTAACTAAGCACAGTGGAATCAGAAACTGCTGCAAGTACAATTCTTAATTAAATTAAGCTGGGAGGGGGGATAGCCACAATTGTGTGCATGTGTGTGTGTGTGTGTGTGTGTGCGCGTGCGCACTGGATAAATTACAAGTGTAAAAAAACACACGTAATATTAAAACAACTATTCAAGCCAAAAAAAATTGCATATTGAAGAGCCGATGAATAGGAAAAAAAGTTTATACACACTTTCTTATTTATAAAGCATTTTGGCAGGTCTTTGGATCCCTGTTTGTTTAAAATTATCCAGTGGGACATCTTGTAGTTTAGAGCTGAGGGGGGCAGAATTTTTTATTTATAAAGCATTTTAGCAGGTTTGCAGTGAGCTTTCTGGTGCTTTTTTTTTCTTTTTGAATCCCCAAGTGTTTAAAATCATTCAGGGGCACCTTGTAGTTTAGAGCTGAGGGGGTTAGCAGAATTTCTTATTTATAAAATTTTTTGGCAGATTTGCAGTGAGCTTTCGGGTGATTTTTTTTTTAGTTTTAGTTTATGGAGACCAGAGTAAAAGTGAAATTGGAAAAAAAAATAAGGTGAACTGTCTGTATAGAAATGGGAAATTATATAAATTTGTAGTTCCCTTTGCAGAGGCCAGAGCAATAAGTTGATATCCTTTTAAGAACTATGTGCTTACCCAGAAGAAAGAATGAAAAAATGTGAGATATACATAACCTGGTTGTGTCATAACAATTGTGAATGTGATATAGGTGAAAAGTGGTTCTTAAATTTACACATCCGTGAATTTGCTGTGTATGATATAAAAGGAGTATATGACTTGGTGACAGTAATTCTAATGATGGTACCAGTGGGTCAGTATCTCCTTGGTAGCCCATTATTGGTACTAATCTGAAGAGTATAAAGCAAAGTACTGCTCTTTATAAAATCTCTTAAGTTCTTTTAATAAATGGAAATTAGTATACTAAATCATAGCATTGCTTAGTAATAATATCTGGGTTCCTGCATGGTGTTCATAGAGTTGTAGTTTAAACTCCTCTACTGCGTTAAGTAACAATAAAATTTTTTGTCATGTGCTTTGCAATTACTGGATGCATTTGAGACAATCTTTGTTTAATACTGAAGAGAGGTTTAAAAAAGACATTTGTGATACACTTGATATTTAACCTAGAAGTATTTTTATGTAACATCCTAAGTCAGATGGAAATCCTTTTTAGATGATTATTGTTAAAATTTGTAATGCTAAGAAGCTTCACCATTGGAGAAATGAAGATTTATATACGCACAATTTCATTTTAACCCACCTTTGAGTTTGAGTTGTCTTTAAACATACTTTGTGGCCTTGTAAATGAGTAAATGTGATTTCATTGAAGAGTGACTTGGAAACAGAGCTGTATAATTTGTTTTTAGTCGAAGAAAGCTTTTGAATTATGATGAAAACTATATTAACAAATAGAAATAATGGTCACCTTATAGTTTGATATCCCGGTAAACTGAATTACAAACTTTCGAAATGTTGTATTTAATATAAATATAAGTATTTTAGTCAAAAAACTGATGTAAGAATATTTTGTTACATTGAAAATTATAAGGTAATTATTTTATTTATTTTACATTTTTTAACCAGGATAGTCCAACTGGATACATGTCCATTTTCAGTGGAGGCCCGGGGAGAAAAGCTCCAAAGAGACAATGTACAAAACATACAGACAATGATTCAATTAATTAATTAAGTAATTAGGTTTAGTTGGATAAATAGGCAGAGTACTAGCTAGAAGGTAATAGATTTGTGAAGTTTTAGTATATAGTCTGACACGCTACATAATTCTTTAATAATCTGCAAGGTTTATTTTTTATATAATTTTTCTGTCCCTCCATATTTACCAACCATCAAGTTGCCTTTGGTGCACATTCATGCCCCATCATTGGGGTGACAGCTGTGTATAACAAGGCTGTCACTTAGGTAGCCGTGACAGGTGTCTCTATTTGTAGCTGTAAGCCCTCCCTGTTGGCTGATGCAGGCAACATGCCAACGTCAGGTCATCCTGTACCCTTCCAGACATGTGTGTCTTTACTCACACAGACACACCTCATGTGGGCTATCATCACTGGCTTGGGATCACCAAGGCCACATCCTCTGGTCCTATGGTGATTGGCTGCTTGCAGGTCACCACTTTTACAGGAGCAAATAAGCTGACCGGGACCACCAACTCAATTTCCCCAGGATGGGGATAAGCTACTCACGTCTACCCTCCCTATCTAACTCTGAACTGCAGTCATTTGGACCATATCCTGAGCTGGTGTAAAATGATCTGTAATGATTTCAGTAGATAGTTTTGAAACAAAAAACATAATATTATCAATAAATGTTATAAATCCATCTTTTATATACTAAATCACTGGGAAAAAAAGTCTGTCTTATGTGTTATGCAGTCAAATAACAGTTCTGTATATAATTTAAAAAAAAAGCATGGGGATAAAGGGAGTTACTTTTTCAACCATAATTAGGGAGCATTGTAAGCCACTAATTAAGTTTGCATGGATCTCGTATAAAGATTCTGCTACCTTAAGCAGATTCTGAGGGGATTTGGCTGATGGCATTGAACCAATTGTGTGAATGTTTACCCTGTCAAAAGCCATAAGAATGTCTAAAACAAATTAAAGGCAGTTTATGCAATGGAAGACCTGATGGAGAAGGTGAGAACCGAGTGGCTTATACCAGCTTGCTCTTCTTGGGGATGAGGGAGCAATAATTTCCCAGTGGGATTATGGCTTCCAAGATGGTTATGGTAGCATGTGTATAGGATCATGCATATATTGGATAATGTTGTTATTATACAGCTGGCCTCAAGGGTAAACCAGGCTAACCTGACAGATGATACAAAGGCATACCCCTCTACCATGAGTGCTCAGGTAATAGTATGCAGGTTGAGGCACAAGTCACCCTTATAACTTCGTGGATGACAGCACCTCCAGATGGCTGTCACTTCTGTACTGGTGATAACCTAGTAGAGGAGAATGAATGGACTTGGGCCCCTTTAGTGGATGCTTGGTGGTTGGCAGGCCTGGGGGGAATTGGGAGTCAACTAGAAAAGAAACGATAAATAAATAAATTAAAACTTTCCAAAATTAGACATTTATACCCTTTGGATGGGCTAATTTGTTTAGTGGAAAATACTTTACAAAACTAAAGTGATCATCTGGACCAGGAACTTTGTTGTCTTTTGTCTGTTAATAGTAAACACAGTGTCAGTTTTTGAAACACAGTTATTTAATACTTAATAAGACAAAGAAATAATGTTAGTATAATAAAAGGATATTATTTATAAAAAGTCAATTATATTGTGTATGTTATTGCTTATTTAATCAAATATTGTAGTGAAGTAAAGATCTTAATATCTTCAGGCTGGCCATAAACCACATTACCTTATGTAATCAATGAAGTATAACTGGAACTGTCCTACACTTTGATGAAATAAATTAAAACAGGGAATGGGTTGCAAGCTAGCATATTCATTATATATATAACTTGTACTTTACCTTCATGTCATGACGATTGTTTTATCTGTTGGACTTCCAACTCTGCTGGGTTTTCAACTCATTTTGCATGTAGTTAATCTTTAATTCAGTTTATAGATCACAATTTTGTCTCATCCTCTACTAAGCAAAGCAAATCGTTGACTTCCTTTCCTTATCCTTAGAGGCTCTTTTAATGACAGCCTTACACTCAGAATTCTACTTATCTGTTTTTGGCTTGTGTGCAGTAAATAATGTCCTCCTATTATCAGGACAAATAATAGGATCTGCCAGGTCTTAAATAAAGGAATCCAACTGAAGGCTTTTTGACTCTAACACTTTAAGGTAGTTTAGAGGAAGTAGTCTTACCTTATAGTGTCTTAACTGTAGGTGATATAATAGTAGTAATGACTGTGTGATAAGAATAAAAGGATGTTGGTTAGTTATTACATTAAATGCATTAGAAGTTATTGTTTGTAACAGGAAAAATATATTCTAAACCAGGATTTATGTGTCAGTGGAAACAAGGGCATACTTTTTCTTTAAAGAGGAGTTTTCCCTAAAATGTTCTACTGAATTAAACAAATTAATGAGATCAAATAATTATCTTATTGATTGATGATATAATTTGTGAGAGACATTTTTTTCCAGCCCAAAGATGTGTTTTGAATTATATCCCCATTTCTAGATACTATTATATTGTTATCAAAGAATCTTAATTAATACAGCTGTAATTTGAGCCAAGAAGGAGGAGGTATTTGAACTGAGGTCATAAATGCTTAATAGAAAGAAAGGATTGAGGCACATAAACATATGATAGTACATTCCTTCTGGATAAGAGCCTGTGATTTCACATTTGATCTCTGCTTCTATATTTTGTTAAAATTACCATTCCAGAACTGTTGTTACTCTGTCATACACTATAGCTGACTTTATCCACAAGTATCCCAACATGGATCATTAGAATTCTAGCATATGGATCTCTTTAAACAAATTTGTTTTTGGTAGAGTCTTTATGAAATATATGGGTAAGTTTCCCCTCATATGTCTTCTAAATAGCAAGATATTATAATAAATGTTGATATATGAATGTATGATCAGCAATAAGTTATTAATATATACATAGATAATTTTCTTAGGCTATTTGTATATGTAGTGTAGAAAGTGGCTGTAGCATGTGGAAATCCCTAGTCCTATTGCCAATATTTAACACTATTAAAACTTTGACCATTAATGATGCAAATATTTTCTTTTCATTCACATATTTAATAAGATATGAACTTTCAAGAAATGCTTGGATGCTTAGCTAGTGCATTTGAAAAATCTGCTTTTAGTATAGACAATTGGTGTTCATATATTCACTGTGATTGGTTTTACCAGCATAGAAGCCCTCGCAGGAATAGCAGAAAAAAAATCATAACTAGAATGCTTTAAAAACAACGCTGTCACCAAAATTAATAAATCTACAAATTTTACAATTTTTACAGGTATAAGTATCATATGGATCAATGTTCTTAAACTAATACTGACATCCTTGGACAGAAAAAAATAAGTTTCTTGTTCTTTAGAACAAAAATTGGGGCCTGAACTTAAACTGTCTGCCAGGTCTTTATTGCCCTGATAATCTTCCAGCTGTGTTGTCTAATATTCCTGCTAAAAATTCATTATAATAAATTGGTAGTGGAAATGCTCTCAGAAAAATAGTATCTGTAGAATTTTTGACCCTAGGAGCAAAACTTTTAGTCAAGATTGGTGCAAATTTGTTGTATCTGTTAGCACTAACTTCCTAAATAATTTTATCTGTTTTGTCATTATTATTATCCTCTGCCTGTAAATAGGAATTTTAAAAAGCACATTCATTAACAAAAATTTATTCATCACTAATAATTCTAGAAATTCTGATAAAGTGACCCCAAACAATGTTCCATTTTTATAAAGTTGGGATGCTGACTATTATAACTGAGATAGTTGACAAAAGTTGGTTTCCTAAAAATATTACTATGCAAACATGGGTCTGTATTACGTGATCGAATGGTTAGGTGATCGAACAGCTAATCATCGACCACGTAATATTGAAAGCAAAAAACAGCAAATGGCCAATTTAATGCAGGGAAAGATTTCCCTTGGTCGTTCACTGGATTTTGCCATTTTCTCCACTGAGGAGCAATCTTGGAGTTGGTATATTTAGTTAGGGGTTTGTGTGGGGGGGCACAGCCCCCCATGTCGGGGGGTGTGGGGGGTTTATCCCCCACTTAGTTTGGCTGTAAAGTTAATTTTTTTTTTGTGGTTGACGGTAATGTTTCCTGGCATTCGCTATTTTGCAGTTCAATATTACTTGGTCGATGTTTAGGTGTTCGATCACCTAATCATTTGATCATGTAATATTGACCCTGAAAACATATATTATCTATGTCTAAAGTTAATTACAAATCAAAGAAATTAACTTTATCACTTATACTTCCGACAGTAAAAGTAAAAAAAACTTATACTGTTGTTGATAAAATTGTCCAATTTGGATTTAGTGCCATTCCAAATAAAAAACAGATAGTACATATTCTATAAAATGGTACCAATTTATAAACATTAAGTTCAATGAAATACTTGAGTTCCCACCAGCTTAAGACTAAATTTGCAAAAACAGTCACAATACGAGTATGCATAGCAACACCTTTCAGTTCATGATCAATATTAGTTTGAAATCTAAAAAAAATACTGGAAAGTATGAGGTCCAACTACAAGCAGTACTAATATAAGTAGATTCAAAGTTACTCTACTTGCTAACGTGTTCAATACTGACATTATGTAGAATGTTTGTATATAAAGATTCAATATCTAGTGTGACTAAAAGCTTTTCAGACCCAATAAACTTATACTGATACAAAAAAACGTCTAATAAAACCATTGACTCCATAAGATAAAATTATGTAGCCTGAGCTACTAAATTCAAATTTTATCCAAATGAAAAGATATGAGTTCAGTTTTGCTTTTAGCTGCTGCCACTATGGGTCTAAATGGAGGATCCATCAAATTTTTATGAATTTTTGGCATTCCAAAAATGATTCCAATGAACGTAAATTCTACCCTCAGATAATTATATGTTACCAAAGTCCCTGATTAAGTAGATCTAATAAACAACCATCAATAAGATTACATTTTTTTACCATATAAAATGTAGACACAGTTTCATAATAATTGGAATCAGAAAGAAAAGCAAGCAACTTATCTTCTTATGTCCTTTTATCCATAATTACTGCTTAACTGCCTTTGTCTACTTTCTAATAGAGTCATTATTGCTTAAATCAACCAAAGCTTGTTTTTCAATGAATACCATGTAAACCATTTTTCTGTATTATTAGTACTCATTAATTTTCTGATATCTTTATTACAAAATTCTACAAAGGAAGATAAAGTGGACAAAAGACTTGGATTACAAGTACTTTCCTTTTTTAAACTAACCTTACTGACAATCATTGAATTAAAAACATCCATAATGTGTTGGAAATTTAAATTTTGTACAAAGAGACATAAATTGATCAGTGCATCCTCCAGATTAGCTCTCTGTACTGTAATGATGGACAAACCTTGACTGAGAACACAGACATGTTAATCATTTAACTCAAAGTTCCTGATATTATAAACTGGACATCTACAATTCAACACTGTTGGCCTCTGCCTCATCCCTGACCTTGCCTCTATCCTCTATCCTCTTTGTCTCCTCCTTGGATAGTTCAATACTGGGGAGACTAAAAAAGCATTCTGACTTAAAGTAGAATCATGCTGCATGATATAGTAAAGTGCAATAGTCTCAGTAATGTTGACTGATTTTTTTTTTGAATACTCCAAAATAGCCTCATTCTGTAAAGGGGGAAAATTAGATTCTGAGAACACCTTTACACCCTCAAGCTTATTATTATACAACTCATCAGGGAAGTTGTCAGGTGAAAATTTAGAAGCATTAGTTTTGATACTGTTAGCTAAAACATACCCAGTATTGTCTTTATAAGTTTCAGCATCCCTGGCTAACTTCTTCTTTTCTTATTGATGATTATAGCTACATCTTTGGATTTTAAGAACCACACCATTGTAAAGTGTGTGACAATGTACAAAATACTCATTTTTTTATCTTGGCATTTATACAATAAACTTCCGATCTTAATGAAGCTACTTGCATTATGATCCATAAGCAATTTTAAAACCAAAGTTCTCTGAATCTGAGTTACTCCCTTTACAGAATGAGGGCTATTGTGATTAATTCAAACAACAAAAATCAGACAGTCAGTATTAATGAGAGTACTGAAAAATATAATTATTTTGGAGGTTAGTGTTAAGAGAGACAACAAATGTACATCAATTTTGACTACAAGATTTGCTCCTGGGGACACAAATTCTACAGATACTAACTTTTGGAGAGCATTTCCACTACCAATTTGTTGTAATAAAATTTTTGTCAGGAATACTATGAAAGACAACTGCAAGATTATCAGCGGAAATAATGAACTAACAGGCATTTTAGAACCAGGCCTTAATTTTTGTTATAAAAGAACACGATACAAAAAAAAAGTTTTTGAGATGTCCAAAGATGTCATGTTAGACAGAATAAGAACATTGAAGCATATGGTACTTAAACCTGTAAAAAATTGTAAAGTGTGTAACCTTATTAATTGTGGTTACTGTTTTGTTTTAAAGCATTCCAGTTATGAAATTTTTGCAAAGAATAAATATAACTATCAGTCTAAGAATGTTGTATATTTGGTTATCTGCTGTTCTAGTGAGGGTTTCTTTGTGGGTAAAACCACTAGAATGCTCTCACAGTGAATATATGAATGCCATTTGGCTATACTAAAGGCAGATTTTTCAAACACTAGCTAAGTATTCATATGTCTGTAAAGATTTTAAAAATATTGTTTTCTGTTGTAATAGACAAAGTTTTGACTGGTTTTAATATGGGTCATATTAGATTAAAGAGTTAAAATAATTTTTTGCTGTTTATAATGGTCCTGGGCTCGATGGTAGTCAATACTGAATGTATTTTAAATAGTTTATGCTGTAGTATTAGCTATTATAAATACTATATTTCATAGTTTTTATTGATTAATAGTGATCATTTGATGATGTTAGTTGTTATATGTCATATGATTGTAGTCATATGACTTTTTTATCTATCTAAGGCTTGCAGTTTGGCTTGTCTCGGATTCTGATGAAGTTCTGGTTTTATTAAATGAACAAAAGCACTCAATCATATATTTTTGTCTTGTTCACTGATTTCTCATTTAAGCTGCTCTACCTGTTACCTCTAAGAGTGTTTGTCTTTATCTGAGATATGAAATTAACATTTGCTTAATAGTAGGAGGCAGTAATAACAAGCATATCTCGTTAGTCCATTGAAATGCATTTAATGTTCTCTAGCCCCTCTAATCATATCTTCCCCTTACCCTTTTCACCTCTCCCTATAACCTCTTGAAAGTTTCTGTGAATTCCCTCCACTGCCGGTTCCTGTGGTACATTCAGTGGGTCCTTAACCCTCTATGTGAGAAGTACTTTTAGAGATCCTCGGAGTAGTTGGTCTGTATAATCTGTTACCTGTGCCCTGGCTCTCTCCTTTTGTATTCCTGTAAAGACTGACCTCTACACATTTCTCTGACATGATTTTGTGCACCACAATCATCCTCCCTCTTTCACTTCTGGTGCGAAGTAAGATGCACACTTACTTCACTGGCCTCAAGTCATATTGCTTCCTCTCTGTCATACAGATCTTTCTCATATCCATCTTTTAGATTCTTCCAGCAGTCTGATGTCCTTCTGTCATTTGGCCTCCAGGACTGCATTTTGTATTCAAGATATGGTCTGACCAAGACCTCATACAGTGGAAGCATTGCCTCCTTGCTTCTGGAATCTACCCTCCTGAGGATATCCTGCAGCATTCTCTTTGCTGATGCCACTGCCCTGTCACTTTGCTCCCAGTGGTCCAGTCCAGGCATGATCAACACTCACAGATCCCTTTCCTGTTCTGTTGCCATCAGTTCTCCCAGCTGATACTTCACACAAGTGTTGTTTGCACTGAACAGCAACTGCCACCTTTCTGCCCACTTGTTGAACCTTTTCAAATCCTTGTTTGGAGTCTTTTTGTCATTGTCCACTACTGCACCTCTTTGTGTTGTAAGCAAAGAGGTTGGTCCTGTTCTTTCTTCCCTCAGATATGTCTGAGAAAAACACACTGAAAAGTAGTTTACTGGGGACAGATTCCTTTGATACTATAGTAGTCACCTCCATAATTCTTATCAGTGTCCTTCTCAGCACAATTCTCTGTGTCCTTTTATTCCACCATGTAGCTATTTAGTTCCTCAGTCTTACTCTCTTCCACAACTCCTCCCATTTTTCTTGACTTGTGGAAGAGACCTGGTGCTTGGCTGGCATAGGGGGATGAAGCACACAGAAACACACAACACACCCACACACTTTTTGTAATATATTAATGTACAATATGATTACAGATCATACCACTTCAACGTTTTAGACAGATTTAATCACTAAAGGTTAGACTGTTCCGTATATGATTTCTGTTTAAATGAAGAACATTCATGCATTAATTTTCTGATTTGTATTTGACCTATTCATAGTTACTGGGGAGTTGCTGTGTGTCTTAGCAAGCCCTGAAAATAGTTCATGGAATCTGTCCTGTTTGGGATTCCTCTCCATCTCACAATGTTCATACACCTTTTAGAAGTCAGAGGATCAACAATTTATCTATCAGTATATCTTTGGGATTGGGGGAAATGAGACACTCTGATGAAAACACCTGTGGTCAAAGCAGAAGCATGTACACTATATAGAGAACACCCCAGCTGAGAATCAAACCTGAGAATCAAGCACTGTGACACTACGGTGGTAACCACTGCACCATTCTTCTACTTCACTGGGGATTAAAACCAGCAATAATCAATGAAAAATGGATTACTGTAGAATTGTATTTTATCACACAGTTAACAATTTCCTCAAATTTTGAATGCTTAAAAAAACATTCTAAAATACATTCACGGCTAGTGATCATTCTACCAGACATTTCTAAGCCTTGGGCCTAATTCATGAGACAGGATATTGAAAATGAGTTGACCAGTTCTTAAGTGGACTTCATATTCAGTTTAACATTTACACAATCCTGATGCATATCATCATCCATTTACACTGCAGCACTGTATGTAAGCTAGCCTCCGCAACAAATTACATTTTGTGCTTTTGCTCTTGGTTTGATATCTGATGGAGACAGAAGAGTGTCGATAACACAGGCAAAGGAAATACAGTTTAAGCCAGAGTTGTCTGAGGAGAGCTTATCTCAGAATCTCATTAAGTTTGTCATTATCTGTCCTGGGATCAAGGGCTCACTTTCCTTCAACAGCTTAAGCCTATTATTCTATCAGAAAGTTGGTGAGAATACTTCAACTGTAGCAAAGGCTGGAAACTTTGTATGTATTATTATATTTTATAAACTGAAGATGTTGTGCAAAAAAAGATGGAGTATAAAAACACTGTAGGATTACCAAGGTTATACAATGCAGAATATAAAAAGCCACAAAGAGAAATGTTATACAGCAATACAAAATCAGCAAGGGCACCGAAGAAAAAGTAGTAAAGCAACGAATGCAGAATGATGCTGAAAGAATATTCAGTAGTATTTCCAAGAAAGCTTGATATCGATATCTATGTGCGTGTGTGTGTCTGTGATACATGTGTTATCAATTACAAACACGTAGAAATATGAACATTCAAAACATTGATTTCAGGATGTTGAAACTCATCTCCTATTAAAAAACAGTGAAACCACACAGATCACAAAAGGAAAACAAAGGCTTTTCTTTTGTGGTTGGAAATCTAAAAAAAAAAACCAAACCGTAATACATCTGTCTTACCTTACTCGTGTGCTAACCCTAATCCTGCCACTCTCCCTAACCCCAGCCTGATACATTAACTTCCCCAGCAGTATCAGGAAACAAGACATACACACACACACACACACACACACACACACACACACAAAACTATTACCTTTCCTAGCCATTGCTCTCAACTCTAAATGGCAAAACCCCACTTACCTGCCCATTGGCATACCTTACACACAACTGGAGAATTTCACTATCCAACAATTGACTTCTGCTGTTGACAGTGTAATACTCTGTTGGCAATGTTGGCATTCAGCAAATTATAATCCACCTGTGTGTGTGTGTGTGTGTGTGTGTGTGTGTGTGTGTGTGTGTGTGTGTGTGTATATACATATGTATATATCTATTTATCTATCTCTGCGTGTGTGTGTATATATATATATATATATATATATATATATATATGGTTTCACTTCAGAATCTCGAATTGCTAAAAACTCGAACTTCATATGATTAAGACCATATGATTGAGTTTTCAGAAACTCAAAATTCTGAAGTGAAATAAAAAAAAAAATACCCAAACACATTGTTTCTGCAGGGGAGCAAGTCTCCCTGCACCCTACCTACTTAAATATACAATCTCCATGATCGCACTATAGGGAGGAAGCTGGAATATCACATTCTGCGCTTCTGCATACAGCACGGAATGGGAGATTTCCCTTTTCCCCACTGTAGCGCAATCTCAGAATTGGTACATGTAAGTAGGGGGTGTGGGGGGGGGTGCAGGGGAGAAATTATGTGTTTGGGTATTTTTTTTTTTTTTTATTTCACTTCGGAAATGCGAGTTTCTGAAAACTCAGTCATAGGGTCTTGACCGTATATATATATATATATATATATATATATATATATATATATAGAGCTTCACTTTACAAGCTCAAAATACTGAAATATCATATTTCGAGCCCATAAAGTGGAAACCTGAAAAGACCGAAAACTCAGAAGCGCAAAATTCAAAATCTTGCATACAGGCCATTTTGAATTAGCGCTTCTGGTGTTTCGCTGTAGTTATGGATTCAAGTAAGTGTTTATGTGTTAAGGGTTTTGGGTAGGGGCTATGGTGTGTGTTGGTGTGTTTTTTTACTGTGATGTGTGTGTGTGAGGAGAATGTAGCTTGTGTGGTGGTGTTTTGTATGTTTTTGTATGTAGTATGACCTCAGAGTTAGAATATTTAAGTAGGCATGGTGTGGCGGGTGAAGCCCTCCCAAATGGGGGGTGCAGGGGGACTAACCCCCCTGCTTTTATGTAGGACAGAGCTTGTGTTTGTGTTTGGGGAGGAAGGTGTGTGTTTGTGTACACCAAAAGTGATAATTCAAAATCTCCGGTATGCGAGATTTTGAATTTTGCACTTTTGAATTTTAGTTCTTTTCAGGTTTCCACTTTATAGCCCCGACATACTGAATTTTGATATTTCAGTATTTTGAGGATATAAAGTGAATCCATATATATATATATATATTTATATGTAAATATAAATTAAAAAAAAAAAAAAAAAAATATATATATATATATATATATATATATATATATATATATATATATAGGTGTAGGACACTGTATTGAGCATACAGTGTCCTGAAACCCCACATATTGACATCTGAATGTTGAATTTACCAGTAACGACACATTCTATGTCTTGTCTGGGGAACCTAGAGTGGTGTAAGTCAACACTAAGTATTTTTGCAGGGGGGCAAACCCCCTGCCCCCACACCCCTGATAATTTTATATACTAATTCTGAGATCGCACAATCCCAGGGAAAGGAAATATTCCCCTTACTTGGGGATTGTCAGTCACACATACCTGTCGACTCCCTGTCTGTGTCGACCATTTGGTGTTGACCTACTGTGTGTCGGGATACTGCGCATTCGATACAGAGTCCTAACCCCATATATATATAAATATATATATATATATATATATATATACACACACACACACACACATACATATACATATATATATATATATATATATATATATATATATATATATATACTCAAGGGTTTCAGTCGTGTAAAACATTCTGATAAAATATTAGGCACACATACGCGTGTGTGTGTGTGTGTGTGTGTGTGTGTGTGTGTGTGTGTGTGTGTGTCTGTATATACTGTATGTATATATATTTTTATATATATAGACAAAGATATATTTGTATATATACGTTTGTGTGTGCATGTTTGTGTGTATGGAATATGTGATCCTACATGTTATTATTTAGAGTGGAGTTGGTGCACATGCTACATGTTCTGTTTTCCTGCCCATTTTCTGAGCGGCGTTTATTAGTTTTTTTTTAGTGTAAAACATATTTTAACTATAAAAATAAGCATTTTCAAGACTTTCTTTAGTTTCAGTGTAAATTAAAACCAAAAATATTTAAATTCTAGTATTAGTGAAAATCTCTCATTTTATAGCTCATTAGTGCAAAATCTTTTAGCAGTTATACTGCCCACATATTTGCTTTTCTTTTAAAACCATTCATATCTGTTTAAACAATGGAGAAATATCTTTTGGGCATTTTTTTGCCCATTTGACATATGTTTAAGATATCGTAGAAAAGTTATATTGTAAACCTTTTGGTATATACCCAGTAATAAAAATAAAAGGTGTGTGGACATATATATCTATATTCTATCTATGCATAAGTATGTGATGAGTGTGTGTGTGTATATATATATAAAATTCAAAAGGTAGATGGTAAAAAAAAAGTTTTTGTAGGTGTAAAAAAGAGGCAGTGCGTAAAAGAGCGAATGCCCATTTGTGTGACTCGTATATTGGTTGAATTTAATTTTATATATTGTAGGTAAGCTGGTGTGAGCATGAAAGTTAATGTTTAAATGCAAAACTGGTTGTGAAGATGTGCTAAAATGTGTTGTAGCAACTGGTGTGATTATTCATGCGTTCACCGGTTAAGGTTAGAGTAAGGTTAGGTTAGGGATAGATTCAGTGTTGTGCAAGTTTTGTGTTTGTGCTCTCTGTCCTTTGGTCTTATGTAGTGGTACTGTTAGAGGAATGGGTGTTTAATAATGTAATATGTATGGTTAGGGTCAGGGGCAGGGGTAGCATTAAGGTTATGGTTAGGATTAGATTAGCACATACGCGAAAGGTGGTGTCAGGGGAGGAGCAAGCACTCTTATGAGTCCTTCAAAGTTTTGTGATTCTTTCTTCTTAATGCTACCATCTGTGATTCTCTTATGAGCTTTCTACCTTTTGTGACATATATGTTTTATATAAATATATACATATATATATATAGACACACACACACACATATATATATATATGTGTGTATGTATATATATATATATATATATATATATATATATATATATATATATATATATATTTTATATATATATGTGTGTGTGTGTGTGTGTGTGTGTGTGTGTGTGTGGGGAAAAAAAAAATATATATATATATATATGACATTTGATAACAAACCAATTTGTCCAGGGACATCTTCAGAGTGGGGTCAAATAAATATATTGGTAGGAGTAAAGAAGGTAAAGGGGAGGAAAGGGTTAAATGGAAGGGAGAGATGATTGGGAGGAAATGAGGTATGGGTAGGAAAGGGCTTAAGAGGTTTATGCAAGTGTAACTGGGTAAGGAAGCACATTTTGACATGAGCTTGCTACCTATCCTCCCTCCCTCCTTCTGGTGGAATGGTAGGGATTGTGGTTATTTGTCAAACTGGGTAGGGTGGAGAAGAGGGACAGGTGTGCGCTCTTCTGTTCCCCCTTTGGTTTTGGATGGTCATTCCAATGAACTGGAAAAGGAAAGTGACTCGATAAATAAGCAAGCGGGGATAAGGACGCTACTTATTTGGTTGGATGTTAATTCAGTAAATGGTAATGAAGTGAGTAATGGGACGCTGCTTCATAAGTAAGTGAGTTGGAGGTATGGACGAGGCTTACTGAGTCAAGGTGAGCAAGGTCACTCTGTCCTGATTAATATTACTTGGATGTGGATGTTGGAATTCAGTCAGCTATATTGTGTTTCAGTTGTAATTAATAAATATAGGATAACAAAGCTATGTTTAAGAAAGTTTAATAAAGGTCGTCAAATGTCATTCGGTGTGATGTGTTTATTGAAGGAGACCGGGACAAATATATATTTATATGTTATGCAGACTTATGTAGTGTTGTCACTAGGAGATAGCTTGAATCACAATTGCTCCAGCAGTGTAGATTCTTGTTACTGTCAATCTGTATTAGAGTGCTGTGTTGTTGCTCTTGTACTTTTCTGTTTGTGTATTCTCTGATATACTGTGTATGTATATATATATATATATATATATATATATATATATATATATATGTGTGTGTGTGTGTGTGTGTGTGTGTGTGCGTATCCCATAACATTGAACTCAAATGATCAAAGATCAAAACATCATAACAAACCAAAAAAAATGCAAATCAAACTTTTATTCAGGGGGCAAGCTTCTCTGCACCCCCACACCACCTGCTACTTATAGATTCCAATTCCGGGAAATCTCTGCAACAGGGAAAGGGCAACTTCTCCTTCAAGCTCTGCCATGACCTACAAAACACAGACATCAGCAAATTGCTTTACATTGTCCACAGTTCTGTGTAAATGTTCCTGATTTTCCTCCCGTTTTTGTTCCCGACCACTTGAGTAATTTGTGCTAACTCTAACCCTGCCCTTTCCCAACCCTAACTGTGGAGCTTACCATAAAAAAATACCTTTCCTTAAAACTACCACTTTTCAAAGAAATTTGAGCTGAATTGTGGTAGGGTTATGTTTAATACCCAGGAAAAGGAACTTAATTTCTCAGTGTGGTAAGGGTTTTGGTTATGTTGCTATTGGTATGTTTTTGTCGATGTTTTGTATGTTGATTATTGAACATGTCGATCATTCACAATATAAATAAAAAAATATATGTGTGTGTGTGTGTGTCTGTGTGTCTGTGTGTATAGATTGACACAGATATGCACACTTGTCAGTGTGTGTGTGTGTGTGTGTGTATGTATAGATCAATACAGATATGCACACTTTTCAGTGTGTATGTGTATAGATCGACACAGTGTGTGTGTGTGTGTGTGTGTGTGTGTGTGTGTGTGTGTGTGTGTGTGTGTGTGTGCAGGTAATATAAAATGGCTTTCCAGAATATTTGAGAGAGAGACTAATCATACTTCAGAAACACATGGGCATTATTCCATGAAGTTTGATCAAAAAGCAACAAAAAAAGCAGAGAGTTTTTACAGAGGTTGTGAAGCCTCTTTTTATGTCAAATGCTGCAGCTTGACAGATATTATGACCGCCATTTGATAGCTAGTTTGACAGCCATTAAAACAGCTGCTAGCCATCAGCTTTAGTGTTATCATGCAACACATCAATCAAACATTTATTTGTTTAGTCTGTGTCCTCCATTCATGGGACATGCAGTGTAAAATGTTACTTACTCCTCCGCTGTGACCTCCCTCCATCCTACAGCTCCAGTCAAAGAAGTACATTTTGGATAAAAGCCTTATTAATGCAGAAAAGCACAAGCTTTTTAATGTCTTTTCCATCTGATAAGATGCAAACCATGTTGTATCACTTCCAGCCCAGGCACAAAAGTATCACAAAGTTAAAAGCTGTGTTTTGGAATTATTTTAAAATATATGTGTTACTTGTCCTTTGCTATAAAGTACAATTTAAAATCTCATAGCTCCACACAGACCCCAGAAATCTTTTAGAGATTGTACAGTTAGGATATTTTAAAATATGTGGTCTATTTGATAAAATGTAAAGCAGGATATGACAGTTCATTCAGATAAATGATATGATGCAATGTGGAATGCTGCTTTCTGGAATTAGTCAAAATGTGTGTTTAGCAAGCAAATTAGATCACTAGTGAAAACCTCCAATGCCAATTATGAATTGAAACTAGCCTCAGAAACAAAGGGAAACCACAAAGTCTTCTTCAGTTACGTCAGGAACCTCCATGGCAAAGCCCAGGTTTGTTCTGAATTAGTACTTAGTATCACTTGATCCTGTTGACTCAGCCAACATGCTCAGACAGGTTTACTGCAAACTTCATCCCCCTGTCCCCCCCAAAGGCCCTTTCGACATCCCTGATACTTCTCCTGCACCTCACATCTCCATAGATCAAGTGCTAAAGGCCTTATCCAAGGCAAAGTAAACAGCTTCCATAGGACCTGATAGTATCCCAGGCTGTATTCTGCACAATCTCCAGCAAAAACTGGCTTTGCCATTGAGCACCCTATTCAACCACAGCCTAAGTACAGGCTTCATTCCAGCATAGTGGAGAACTGCCATTGACATCCCCTTGCACAAAGGTGGTGCCACTACTGACCCTGGAAACTATCATCCCATTAGTTTGACAAGTCTGATCTGTAAAGCCATGGCATGTATTATTACTGGATTTCATAAACAAGGACATTGGCAATCTCCAAGCACTTGGCCCTACTGAGTTCAGATTCGTCAAGGCCAGATCTTGCCTGTTGAACCTGTTTGACTTCTTTGAGACTGTCACCAAGGTCCTGGATGAGGGAAAGTTAGTACATACAGCTTACCTTGACTTGGCCAAGACCTTTGACACAAACCCCCACTCGTGCATCATTGAAAAGCTAACACAACTTGGCATAAATCCCTTTCTCATCAGGTGGGTGGCCAACTGACTCATTAACAGGCCCCTTAAGGTCAAAATAGGCACCTCCACCTTGAAAACAGACCTGTCACTAGTGGAGCTCCTCAGGGATCTGTCCTGGGACCCCTACTGTTTGGTATCTACTCAGAGTTCCAGGAAAAGACAAAAGGCCCATGGCTGACCAAGTTTGCAAGCAACTGACTCATCAAATGATGTTAACATACAGCAAGAGGGTCTCAGAGCAACTAATGACTGGTGCTAAAGTCATAGCCTCAAGCTAAGCAGAAAAAAAATGTATCATCATACCATTCAGCAGAAACACAGCCCCTACTGGTTACCACATCAATAGCAACCCCCTAAACACACAACCTGTGGTGAAAGACCTGGGTATTCAGGTTGATAACAATTGCACATTCAACCATCACATAGCGGCAGTGGTCAGAAAAGCCTTTTACTTGATTCATCTCATAAGTAAAGGGATTGCATCCAGAAAAAAAAAGAGGTTATTACCTCTCTATACTCCTCCCTCATTAGACCAGTAATTGAGTATAACACCCAGTTTGGTATGTACCTCTCCAAACATCTGCCCCCAACAGGAAAGACCACAGAAATACCTCACAAACAGAATCCATGGCCTCCAACACCTGTCCTATGCGGACAGGCTCAAATCACTATCACTGTACTTGGTATCATACAGATTACCCAGAGGTGATCTGTGTCTCGTCTATAAGGGAATCTTGGAACCTGCCCTACTAGAGATGCTCCATATTCATAAGTCTAACTCCTCATGCATTACTCACTTGAAAGGTCTGAATCTAATATGCAACATCAACGAAACCTGCTGGAGAGACAGGTTTGTCTCCCAGAGGCTGCCCCGTCTCTGGAATATACTTCCCATACACATCAAGCAGAGTACCTTGCTGACCTTCTTCAAGTGCAGCCTTGATGAGTAGATGGGAAACCGAAAATTTGTCCCAGGGGTTCCACCTGTCTCCCTCAGTGACAGGGGTGACAAGTGCTGACCGGGGTTTCTTTTTGGGGTAAACTCTTGGCTAGGCTTATAAGGGCCCCAGGCCCATTAGCCTAATAACCTCCTATGATCCTATGAACCATACTCACAAGGACGCACACCCAGACATGCATGCCTGCATGCGATCACACATACATTCAAATGCACATATTCACTATTCATTATCTATTAATTTCTAATGGTATAACAAGTGAACTATTCCATTATGAATAAAGGAAGGACTTATTTTCTCAGAAGCACCAGGAAACAAAGACATCCTTACATATTAAAGAATCTATTTAAAAAAATCTCAAGAAAAAATATAAACTGAGAAATGGTTTTCTAAGTGTAGTAAAATACCTTTTGTGATGGACATTACAGGGCAATAATGGACCTTCTGGGGAGGAGAGGCCCCCTGTTTGGATTATCTAGCCTCAAAACACCTCTGGAAAGTCCACTATTTCCTTATAATGTCCATTTTGTTGGGCTTTATTGCATTTGTATAGCTGGACTTGCACTGTATGCATAGGGGGAAAGTTTCATGGAGTGCATTGAAGCCATGAGTCACAAACCAACTTTCTTAATCCTACAGTACAAAATATTTTATTTATTGCATAAACCAGACCCCCACATATTCCATTTATCCATTTTGTCTGTGTTTTGTATGTCGCAGTAGTATTTTCCATTGACTTCAGTGGGCTATGTTAATCGTATGACATTCTAATAAATAAAGCTTTATGTAGTTGGAACTGGGCATGTTCTGTGAGTTGTTGTTTTATTCATTTCTGGCTGGCTGGTTATGATCTTATTTTATTTTAATTTTAACTTTTTGTTCTTCTAAGAATAAAATTCATTTCTAGGCACTGAAGTAGATGTGAAATGATTTTTTTGTGTGGAGAGGCAATGTGTGTAGATTTTGTGATCTGGATTCTAAAAGAAGTTATACTTGGGGTACTATGCTACTGCAAGCATTAACTCCATTCCTGACTCCACAAAATGGGATCTGGGATTCTTCAAGTTACACAAGCAGATGGAGAATCCTGACATATTTCTCCTGATTCCATAATGGGAATCACTTTCCCTGTGCTCCAACGCATTGAAACTTTTCATTGGCATTCAATACCAAAAACTTCAAAGTATTGAATTCACTTTGTAATTCCATGAGTCAGTGCATGTAGGAACAGCTCCACCTGTGTAATGGCACTGCTACTGCAAGCATTATAAGGTAGGAATGCATGCAGGATGAAGTGTGGCATACAGGTTAAACTGTACTGTAGGCTGAAAAAACTGGTCGGTGGTGACCAAGATCCGTTTGCATCAAAAATGATCCTGTGTATGAGCCATCCTCTTCATGCACAAGGCATGGTTTTGTTAATGCTTTCATACTGTGCTTGTAGTCCAAACCTAGCTCCCCCCACTGCATTTGGATTAAAACAATGTATTCATCACAGACAAGTAACACTCTGGGATATTCAGTTTTGGTATTTATCACCGTTAGGTAAGCGGCTCAGTGATCTTTAGAACCTGCAAGTGATAGATAATGAGACTCAGTTAAATGTTGTTATGTTTCAGAATCTCATTACTTGTTACTTGCATAGCACATATTCCGTAGACTTGAAATAGTGATATAGCATTGACAAATCTGTAGAGTTTTCCTCCTTCTTATATGACATTTTATGGGGGGGCAGATATGACTTTTGCATACTGGGAATATTTGCCTGATGGCAGAGGCTCTCTATAAAACTATTTAAACTCTTTGGAAATCACACAGTATGTGCATATTAAGTTGCTTTTTTACATTGTAGTGACTGGGGAATGTGGTTTGTTTCTCAGGTTATTATTTTTTTTACCATTTAGGGGCTTATTTTAAATAAGCTAGTTTGTTTGGGGGATGCAGTTGCCCACATTTTGCATTTATGGCATGTAAGCATTTCTCCTTTCTGGGAACTAAATAAGTTTTATAGAAATTGACCTAACCTCCTGTGATGACCCTGCACTGGCCCAGTAATCAAGGAGCCTCAATCCTCACCACTGGCAACAGCGAGGGATGTACACAATGGAAGGATGAAAAGTACACACACAGTAAAGAACAATTTCCCTTAAGAGCACACAGAGATCACAGTCAGTCTGGGACTGGTTTCTCCCTCTTTCTCCAGATCCCCAATAAGACTCCCCACTGGCACAGTTCAGATGAGTGGAAAGCTAATACCTCCAGCACCCTCTCTGTCCAACCAGTGCTTTGTGTCCCTGCCCAAGTAGCTGACATACACACACTTTGAGATTTGATTTGTATACAAACACACACACATCCACACACACCTGGGAAAGGCTAGCACAGGTTTACTAGCTATGCCCCCTTCTGCCCAGACTATAAGGTAGTTATCAATGCCACCAACCACTCTTTATCAGCTACTATAAGGCCCTTAACAAAGGGTGTCCAGTCCTGTTGTGTAATGTTGCTATTAATTCATATGATAGTCTGACCAAGCAAGGCTATTGGAGTAGTCTGTACAGTGTCACAAATTAGATATGCAAGTACGCTAAGGGCTTAAATATGTCTCAAAAATATCAGCCACAAAGATAGGTTTAAATATATTTAATAATAAATAATAGAACAAGACTTATAAATAAATAAATAAAAGAACAAGACAATACTCAGAAAACAAACACAGTTACTTCAGAGTTCAAAATCACAGGAAATATTTTAAAACAACATTCCAGGACAGTCTCAAATAAATATAGAAACCATCTAAACTAATTTTACTATATTCCTGTCTATCTCTAAGGGAGATAATATGCCCTGAATCTTAATTACAGACAGGCAAATGCAGATGGTGATGATGAGTGGATGTTCTTGCTAGGTCCAAGATAAAATACAAAATGCACAGTGTTCTTAAATCAATATCAAATATTACTGCTGGGTTAGCTTGGATGACATCACTTTGTCACCTGGCTTTAGTTCCCAGACTAAACAGAAACTTAACAGAATTTACATCTCTGTGTGAGAAATACATATCTCTCAGAACTGTGCAGCTGCTAGGAAGTTATAAAGCAATAAAACATTTTTACATTTTAAACCTAGTAACTACTTCTGTCCAAGACAATAGATAAAACTTCTAGCTCTAGACCTCCTGTCTCCTTGCTGCATTGAAACTAACTTTTATAGCACCTCGTAAAGCATGTAATTTCAACTTATTTTCTTGAAGTTTTGCAAGTTAACTCTGTATGTTCCAATTTATACTATTGAAACATACATTTACACAGGTATATAGTTTATATACAGTTCTGTTCTTTTCCAGTAGGGTACACTGTGGACACATCCTTGAAGCTCAGTACTGTACAAAACCTGTAGAAGACACACTTCTGTACTAGTAGTTGAATATACACATAACATATAGTTCTGTATAAATCATATCAATATTCACAAATTACATAATTATTTATTTACAAAATTCCTGATAGCTGGGCTGGCAGTATTTCCTTCTGTTTCATTTCTATAAAAACCATATTAATATTCACAAATGACAGGATTATTTACAACATTTCAACTAGATGGGCTGGCACCATTTCGGTTTGTTACACTTCCTTTCAAACCTGCCACCCAGGCTGATTTGAAGCTCTTAATGTAGAAAACTGTTTTGCTTATTGCTCTGATGTCTGCAAAGCAAGTCTTTGAGCTGCAAATTCTCATGGTGGGACAACCTTACCCAGTTTTCCACAGGGATAGGGTTGTGTTGCACACTAATCCCAATTTCATGCCTAAAGTGGTCTTAGAATTTACCCTCAGTCAGTCCATTAATGCTCCTGTGCTCTTTCTAGAGCCTAAGAATAAGGGTGTTCACCGACACTTCAGCTACTACCTTGAGAGAATGAAACCGTTCAGGAAGGGCAAAGAGGGTCTATAGTAGAACACCAAAGTTTTAAAACTTAGAATGTTCTAATATTTAGCGAACGCTTAAAATATTGAAGATGCAGAAGAGCGAATTTTTTCCCAGGGAAAAAATTTGCTGTTCCGAAACACATACACAAAACACAAACACACCAAAAAAACAGCAATCCACACACATACAATTAAAATCCTACATCTAACCCTACACTAAACTGTACATACACTACTATCTATCCACTTACCTTAACCCAAACCCTAACCCTAAGGTCCGTCACTATCACACACTCACCTCACCCGCGCCCTAACCCTAACTCACCTACCCCACCCTAACCCTAACATCCATCACAATCTCACACTTACCTGACCCACGCCCTAACCCTAAGTCACCTAACCCATGCCCTAACCCTCACGTCCACACAATCGCACACTTACCTGAACCCAACCCGTAACTTTCCACCACAGTGCTGAAAATAGCGAAGCCACAGAAATGGTCTACAAAATTCTTTCCCTAGGAAAAAATTTGGTGTTCTGCAGCTTCGCTATTTTCAGCGTTTACTGAACAGGGTTCGATATTAGAACATTCAAAGTTTAAAGACTTTGATGTTCTAATATAGGTCTGGCAAAGATGGGTCAACCTGTCTCTAAACAAACCATTAAACACTGGTTGTCCTCTGGTATAGGATTTTTTTGTAGCACCCACCATGGCAAGGTGAATCCAGACAAGTTACAGGTGCATCCCACCAGGGCCTATTCCTCTTCAGTGGCTTATTGGAAAGGAGTGAACTCTAGAAGTATTCTAGAGGCAGCAACTTTGTCCTCTATCCATACCTTTTTATGAAGCACTAAAAACTGGATGTATTTTTTAAATCCAGAGCAGGGTTCACTAGGGAATTTCTCAAGGAGCTCCTGGTACGGACATGGTACAACTAGGGAGCAAAGTTATGGTCCGTACAACAAACAAAGCAAATGGACAAATTGCCAAGGTATATATCATTGATAAAGACTCTTATGTAGTTAATTTGCCAGGTCATATTTTGGATGATACTGAAATGTCTGTGTTACAAAGGGGTTTGGAATTTATGCCCTCAGTTCTGCCTAGATTATATGAATTAAAATGTGATGTCTTCAAATTGGTACGGAAATGTATATCAAAGAATACTTTTATAGTTTAAACAAAGTAGAAAATAATGTGTATAATGATGTTATGGACTCTTCTACTGATTATATTCTTGTGAGTCTGATATGGACAGTAATACTTACAGCAAATTAGATACCAGTAAAATAAAGTACATTTATGCCTCCATTCTGAAATGAATGTATTCAGCGGTTTCACACAGTGTTTAACTTAATACTAGAGAAGGAATTGAATGACTTCAATAAAGAAGTGAAATTGTATAATTTATCTAAACAGTAATGGTTAACATTGAAACATCTTAGTGAAAATAGCCACTTAGTTTTTAAACCTTCAGACAAGGGGGAGGGATTAGTAATTATGAAATCTTTAGATTATTTTGATATGTGTATGGAACATTTGGCGAATAAAGATGTTTACTGTAAGGTAAATGAAGAAGTATATTTTCAAGCTATTAGAGAATATGAAAAATTATTAAATAAAGGAGTTAGTTTAAACTATTTTTCTAAATCAGATATTACTGATAAATTCTCTAGTAAAGAAAGTACAATGGCTAAATTTTACGGTGTTCCTAAAATACACAAAAATATGTTACATCCCCCAGGTCAACCTATAGTTTCAGCTAGTGGCTATGTTACTCATAATTTGGGGTGTTTCTTACATGAATGTTTATTAAAAGAAGTTGTACAATTGCCTGACTATATAAAAGATTAATTTGATTTGTTAAAAAAATTAGAAGTCATGCATTGGGATTCAGATATGTATTTTCTAGTATTAGATGTTGCTAGCTTGTATACAAGTATACAGCACAATTTTGGTATGGAAGCATTGAGTTACTTCATGGGAGATAGTCCTAAAGCACACTATATAAAAGAGCTGGTACATTTTTGCTTAGTAAATAATATCTTTAAATTTGATGGTACATTGCAACAACAGTTGCAAGGTACAGCCACGGGGGCGTCTTTTGTCCCCATGTATGCAAATTTATTTATGGGTCTTGTGGAACTTAATCATATGTATAGAAGTAGATTTTACAGAAGCTTTGTAACAGGATATTTCAGGTTTATAGATGACCTTATATTTATTTGTAAAGTGGGCAGAAATGAAGTATGCTCATTTATTAATTATGTGAATGATAACAGGTTCCATATTAAATATGATGGACTACAGGAAGGTACAAAAGTGAATTATCTAGACTTGACTTTAGAAGGTTCTCGGAATGGTAAAATAAATACTCAAATTTATAGAAAGTTTGAGCAACCTAGTCATATGCTTCATGCTTCTAGCTGCCATCCAACACATACTTTAACAGCTATTCCTTATGGAGAGATTCTTAGGATCAAGAGATTGTGTAGTGATATGCAGCATGCTAAAGGAGAAGCTGAAAAAGTAATTGACATGTTTATAAATAGGGGTATGAAGAAACAATTGTTATGGATAGTTATATGAGAATATTTGAACATAATAATAGAAATTTTAAAAATAAAAGTGAAGGTAATAACGTCACAGTAAAGGAAAAATAATGGGATTTGGAACAAATTATATTTTTTTGGATCCAAATGCACATTGTTTTTAAAGAAGTTACAAAAATTGTTAGAAGATTTTTGGAATATTACCAGAAGGGAAGTTCCTTCACTTGCAGAAATAAAGCTTAAATTTTCCTAGCAAAGGGGTGGAGTTTAAAGGACTTTCTGGTGCATAGCACTTATAAAAGACCACTAGAAATAATAACAGGGATAGCACCAGAATTAGATACTGTACCTTGTGGAAAATGCACAATATGTCAATATATAGCAGGTACATTTGATAAAATAAATGGTAAAATATTTCAAATAAAAGGAAACTATACTTGTAGAAGTATTGGTATAGTGAATGCTATGAAATGTTCATGTAACAGCTTCTATATTGGAGAAACTAAGAGAAGTTTGGTGGAAAGAGTAAAAGAGCATGTAAAGGATATCAGAAACAATAAGATAATAAGTCCCGTAGCAGAGCACTTTAACAAGAAACATGGTGGAGATTTTAATAATTTACAAGTCTCCATTTTGGAACAAATAAATTCTAGTATTCTGAGTGAAGAAAGAATAAAATATCTACTCAGGAAAAAAGAATTAATTTTTATATTAAAATACAATACATTACAACCAGTAGGGTTGAATAAAGAGTACATTGGAGAAGTTTTATTTAAAACTATTAGTTTAAAAATGTAAAAGTTTTTTTTCTAATTAATTGCATTTTTTAATAAGGATGTAGCTAATTGATTGATGTTTGTGTTTTATATAAAAACATGTCTTTTCAAGTATTAACTACTCTGTAAAGGCTGCTTAAGCTGAGGCACTAAGAGGATATTTTGTTGCTGCTTGTGGTTTTTTACACGAAAGACTGTTTGCTGCTATTCATTTCCAACTGTTTTTGGTATTGAAGGAGACTGTTTTGTTGCTATCCAGTGCTTTTTACTAAAGAAATTGGTTTGCCGCTATTTGCCTATAGAAGTACTTGCTGCTAAATAAACGGACTTGAGTTCCAGTCCAAAGGAGGTATCAGTTTTTGGTCCTTGTGGTTAATTATAGCTCCTGGAAACTTATCTATCCTCATCCTAGGTTGGGTAAGCTTTGGGAAATTACCCATATGCCAGTAACACAGTGTGTTTGTTGAACATAGTACAGTTGCTGAAGTCCTACTTACCTGTAACGGTAGATGTTTGCAGATCACACTACCTTACTGGCAGTACCTACCCGCCATCTCCCTTTTTCAGATGCAGATAGTTTGATGTTGCAATTGCCATTGAGTTTTGATCAATGGTATTTTCTGTTGAGTGTGTACGTGGATTTGGGTCATGTTTTCATCTTCTTTTCCTTTTGGACCTTAGAAAATTCAGTGGGTCCTGTCTGTGGGTCTGAAAAGCAGTCTCTGTCCTTGCATGTGATTGTTCTATTGTACCCCCAAACAGGGAGGGGAAGGTGCTTTGAGCTTTGCTGGACTGCCATAGCTAAAGTAGCAGTAAGGCAGTGTGTTCTATGAAAATCTACTGCTACAGGTAAGTAGGACATGTGCAACTGTACTTTTTTCCCCAAATACATCATTATTCATTTGCTAATGTTGCTTTACACTCCTTCCATAATGCCACTGGGAGTTTGTGTGTGCATAGGGTCATAGGTGTTTACTAGGGCAATGACCAAAAGGGATTTTTTAAGCCTAGCCATGAATCACAAATCTCTGACAGTTTCTGGTACCCTTGATAAGTGTAAGCAGAGGCTTGGGAGATGAAACATTTACAAGGAGGGGCCTGGGAGATGAGCCAGTTACATGCTGCCTGTGTCCATTAGAGACATAGGTGCCAAATCAGGGATGAATTTTCTGTTCCCCATCCAATTATCCAAGTTATACTTGAACTGGGTTAGGGAGGAATTCTGCTTCACATGAACGGGGAGCCTGTTCAAGAGACAGGGCAGTCTGGGATACATACCTGTCTCTCCAGAAGGTCCTATTTATATCACAGGCAAGATTTAAGTATTTAGAACATTTTACATTCATATAGTCGAGCGCATATTGCTCGACCATGCATTTTACTGACTTTTCTCCACAAAACCCATAACGCTGATTGGTCAGAATGTGTAAAAATACTGAATTTGACATTTCCGACCACTCTGCACCCTAAAATGAGTGCTAACATGGCTCAAAAAGGGGACTGTATTTTGCGATTTGCAACACTTGCAATCACATTTTTGTGATGTTGCTGCACTCCTTTCGGCCATACCCGGTTGACCTTTCACCGGTCGGCCATATGCATTTACACGTTTAGAATGGGTAATTCTGGTGCTGTTTGTTTTGTGGATATGCAGGAGGTCCATCAGAGTGGGATCTGATAATGCCCTGTGTGCCAGGCATAGATTTCCCTCAACAGCATATAGGACACAGAATACAGGGATAGGGCCTTGAGGTGGTCTGCATAGAACATTTAATTATGCCCTGTATTCTTTTAGTGAGGAACCTTTGTAGATGTTCCAGTTGTTGGATATGCCTGGTTAGGCCCATACTAAAAGGGGCATTGTGCTCAATGATAGGACTTATGAATGCCGAATACAGTGGATCAATGACCTCCTTGGACCTAGATGCTGTACCTTTATTTATAAGTTGTGAAACATAGAATGATTTCCTCACTACTGTAGACATGTGATAGTCAAAGGCTAGTTACTTTCTATGTGTGTCCCTATCCACCACATACCTTCTATGTGTGTCAGGATTCACCACATAATGCACTCACTTAGGTCCGTCAACAAAAGGTACAAATATGAATCTGTCATTGTACATGTGGGTGTGAATGACCTGAGATGTACCTCCTCAGACTACATGAAAAGAGACATGGAGGAGCTCTTGGATTTTGTAGCCCAGGAGGGTATGACCCTAGCCCTGAGGAGCATCCTACCATCACCCAGAATGATACTACAGTGCAAGCAGAAAATGATTGATTCCAACAATTGGCTACGTTTCTGGTGTCATTCTAAGGGGATCCAGTATCTGTCTGCCTGGGATGACATGATTGACAGACCTCAATGCTTTGCCAGAGACGGCCTGCATCTGTAACCCCTGGGCTTCCGGATACTGGCCAAGGCTCTTGCCACCCCTATACTGCCTTTTTAGGTGGTGTTCCAAAGACCAAATTACCACTGTAACAGCTACAAACTCAATGCTAGAAGTCTAAATCTCAAAATGCACTCCCTCGAAGCACTCTTTAAAATGGAGAACATTGACATTTGTGCCGTAACAGAGACCTGGTTCAAGGCAGCAGAAAGCACCCCTGCACTACCAGGCTATAACTCATTCCACACCTTTTGGCCCCAGAACTTGGGCCGAAGCTCCAAAGGTGATGGTGTTTCCATATTCATAAAGGATGCGCACACCTCCAGACTGGTAGCCCAACATAACACATCTGAGATACTTCAGGTGCAGCTAACATTGGGTAAGACAATGATTCAGGTCGTAGCCTGCTGTAGGTCCCCAACCATGTCCCAAGACTCACACTCCATGTTCTTAAGCACCCTGGAGAATATTAGGGTCCAACCTAACACTCTCATACTGGACGACTTCAACTACCCCTCCACTAACTGGGAAAACTACTCATGTACCAATACACTTGCCCAACATTTCATAGAATTCATTAATTCCATTGCCCTGGACCAGCTTGTTCTTATCCCCACTAGAGGTAGCAACATCCCTGACCTAGTCATTACTAACATGTTCGACCATTGCTCTATACCAGTAGTCACCACCTCCCTGGTTAGATCTGACCACAAACTAATCACCTTGGAAATCCCCCCCCCCCCCGCAAAGGCTACCACCATAAAAAACTTCTCCAAAGCTAACTTTGGGCTCCTAAAAACAGAGGTGGCTAACTTCACAGCACCCATGCAAATGGAGATCAGTTGCATGACCGCTGAATCATACACCAATGTATTGTATGAACACTTACACAAATGCATGGATCTTGCCATACCCAACAGAAGCAAGACACTCTCCTCCAAAAAAAGGAAGCCAATCTGGTGGTCTCCTGCCATAAACAAACTCTAGAACAGAAGGAGGAAACTGATGCAGAATAAGGTGAAGTCCCAAGATGGGAAAAACTCCCTTATCAGCTTCAACAAAAAGTTGAGATCCCTCATCAAATCCACTAATGCTAGCTATGAAAACATAATTGCAGCAAATAGTAAAGACAACCATAAGGCCTTCTATAGTTATGTAAAGAATCTCCATGGCAATACTCAGATTTGCTCTGAGCTACTGCACAATGGTACCTCCTATACTGAGCCAACAGATATTGCCAATATACTGGCCGACAAATTCAGTGCCAACTTTACACCCCCCCCTCAAGGGACCAGTCACAATACCAGTAGATTGACAGGAACCCAGTATTACTGCTGCACAGGTTAAAACAGCACTGTCCAAGGCCAAGAATACAGCTTCTATGGGACCTGACAATATCCCTGGCTGTGTTCTACATGAACTACAGAGTGAACTGGCACCTCACCTGTGTGCCCTGTTCAATCACAGCCTCACCCCAGGCTTTGTCCCTACTGAATGGTGCACTGCTACAGTCATCCCTCTCCACAACGGAGGAGCAACTACAGACCCTGGGAACTATCGCCCCATTAGCCTGATGAGTGAGATATGCAAAGCTATGGAATGCATAATTATGTACCTAATAAACAAGGATATAGGGAATATCCAAACTCTGGATCCCACAGCTTGGTTTTGTGAAGGGTAGATCATGCCTGCTCAACTTCTTTGAGTCAGTCACCAGAGCTGTGGATGAAGGCAAGGTTGTTCATACCGCCTACCTTGATCTGGCTAAGGCCTTTGATACCATTCCCCACTCAGGAATCATATAAAAACTCACTAAGCTAGGCATCAACCCCTATATCACTAGGTGGGTTGCAAACTGAATCACAGATAGAACCCACAGTGTGAAAGTAGCTGACCCCATGTCACACTGCCGACCAGTCACAAGTGAAGTCCCATAGGGTTCGGTCCTGGGTCCTCTCCTGTTTGGTATCTACTTTTCTGAATTCCAGGCCAACATGAAGGGATGCTGGCTAAGCTCAATTCCAAAAAATGTGTCATTATCCCCTTTGGGAAAAACCCAGTTCCCATGAATTACCACATCGATGGTAGTCCACTGAACACAGAAGATTTTATAAGAGATCTGGGAACACAGGTTGACAGCAACCTCTCTTTTGACCACCACATTGCCACTGTTGTCAGAAAGTCATTCTATGTGCCACACCTCATTACTAAGGGTTTTGCATCCAGGAAGAAAGACATCATTGTCTCCCTCTACTCTTCCCTCATTAGGCCAATCATTGAGTACAATGCCCCATTTGGCATGTACCTCACTAAACACCTGCAACAACTGAAAATACTGCAAAAGTACCTCACAAACATTTGTCCTATATGGACAGACTAAAAAAACTCCAACTATTCTCTGTCTCATATTGTCTACTTAGAGGCGATCTCACATACAAAGCCATGTCTGACCCAACTCTGTTAGAAATGCTACATCTAAAGAAATCCCAATCCCTCCACACCACACGCTCCAGAGACCTCAACCTCATTACCATAATCAACATAACATGATGGAGGGACAGGTTCATAATGCAGAGACTGCCCATGCTATGGAATAGACTTCCTATACATGTCAAGCAGAGCACCTCACTGGCCCTCTTCAAGAGAAATGTTGATGAGTGGATGGGAAATAGAAAATTCACTCAGGGATCACTCCAGTGGCTTTACTTGACAGAGGCACTGGGAATTAAGGTCGGGTGGTACAATGCCAGGGTAATCCTATGGGCTAGGCTTGTAAAGGCCCCCAGGGCCATTAGCCTAGTACACACCTATGAACCTTTGAACCTATGTCCCTACTACTAGGTCAACTCTAAGGGGTGTATTGTCAATATATTTACAAGGGGTGGATGACTTCCCAAAATATACTGTTAAGCATTTATTGGCATTTAGTTTTAGCCCTTCTTGGAGACCTGTTTGCTGCAAGTCTTCATGTCTTTCTTTCTATTTTTCTTCTTTCAAAACTTGAGGAATGGTTTCACTGGCTATCTCTCACTGGTTGCTTGCTCTCAGCAGTTACATCTACTGTCCTGGGTCTCTCTGACTGGCCGATATATCCACCTGCTTAGTCTTGGCAACTCTATCCAAGTCTGTTGATGTGGTATCTGGATCCAAAAATGTCTTTGTTGCAGCTGGAAAATGGTAGAAGAGCTTAAATTTTAATTCCAGAATTTTACATATCCACAGGCGTTGAGCGAAGATGTCCTTTTTATCTTTGTCCCTGCAAAATAATCTTGGTCAATGAAATCCTCTCATTGAGCATAAATGACTCCCCTTTTCTGCACAACATAGATAAAAATTGTTCTTTTAACTGAAAGTTCTGCTCCTTGACCACAGTTCATCTGTGAAACTTATGCATTAATCTAGCTGGGATAAATACTCTGTGTGTTCTGTTCAACAAGATTTTGTCCTGGGGCATTTCAGTCCATGTCACAGCTGTTGCACCATAAAGCTCATGCAAACTCTTCCCTTCATGTCCTCTGGGATATTTGAGAAAAGGATTTTTTCTCCTCTCCCAATGCTCAGTCGCCAGAACATTTTCCTTGATTTCTTCTTGAGTGGCATCTAGTTCTGCCAGTCATACTGCTTAATCACTGTCAGATTTCTCTATAGGAAAAAAGGGCCACTTCCTTAGACACAGTCCCATTTGTTTGATTTTACATATCTAACTGCACCCAACTTATTTTGATTATTTTATCATAAATTTTATCTAATTTTCTCTGTAGTGATCACTCTTCCATCCTGTCCCTGTGGCAACCACTACCTTCAACAAAAGCTGACACTGACTCTGATTTTCCATGTCAGTAGAACAAGGACCTTATTTTCTTCACTCATCCTGCGAATTTGATGCTTTCTCTCTTTTTCCTACTCATGAAAGCAATTACAGCCCAAAACTTAGCTGTCAGATTGCTGGCATTTGTTGGTCAGTAACTCAAACCCTGGGAGAGAAGTACCTCTTCACTTCTGTTCACCTAGGTGTTATACCAGAAATCCTGCTGGCAGATTTGTTTGGAATGGAAGGTACAGGTTGAATTAAATGTGAAAGAAGGAAATATTACTCCTATACCAAGTTTGATAAATGTTATTGGACAAATGAAAAATTTGAAAAATTGGAGGCAGCCATTTTTTTTGTGGGGAAGACAATCATTTAGCTGAAAAATATCCAAATAAAAATATGTATACAATGTAGAAAAAGAGAACATGCATTTAAAAATGTGGGGAAAATGTAGAAAACATCACAAAACAGGTCATTTTTAGATTGACTGAACAGTGTTTATGGAACAGGAAGAATTTTACAAAAAAAAGACAGCAATAAATATTGTGTCTCAGAGTGAAAATGGGTAAGGGGTAATTGTCTAATGAGGAAGAGAGACAAAAATTGTCAAGCAGTAACAAAGAAGAATATGAAGAAGGGATGAGTATGGAGGAAAGGGGTGCAAACGTGAAATGGATGAGCAGGAAGTGGAGTATGTACATGATATTCCAACACATAATAAATGTGAAGTGTTACAAAAGGAACTAGAGGAAGAGGGGGATAGTATGGGCACAGAAGGGATGAATTCAGTAGTTATTAGAGTTACACACAAAAGCTGAAATTAGGAGGATGAAAAATGCAAAGAAAGACAAAGGATAATTTTGTCCATTGTCACAGTAAATGTATACACTATAAGAAATGAAGTTAGGAGAATATTAGAGTTTAAGAGGTGTAAGAAGTAAATAAAGATATTGTGTGTTTACAGGATGTATGGTTGATATCACAGATAGGGGGAGAGGTAGTAATGTGGGGTCCACATAATAATATCTGCTGAGGGATTCTAGTGCTGTTGAAGGAAGGAGTTTTTAAACTGCTAATTTTTACAGCAATTATTCAAGGTAGGATAGTTGTTGCAGATGTGAGAGGTAGAGGAAGGTTGCTTAGGATTATTGTGGTGTATGGTAATGTGATGATGAATGGAAAAGGATAAAGCTGTTAGAAAAAATTTAAAATGTGTGACAGTAAATATGGATATATTAATAGTGGGAGATGTTAACTATAACATAAGGAAAAAAGTTGGAAAATAAGCACAGGATATAAAAATATCTATGGATGTGAGGAGACTGGGGAAGATAAAGTTAGGCAATGAAAGACAGTTTGTTTATAGATGGGGAACTAGGTGAACAGAAATTGATTAAGTTTTATTATCAGAAGTATTACAACAGATAAAATAAAAAAAAAGGAAGTGTGCTTTTGTCATATGGTGGTATGGCCTAGAATTGAGGAAGAGGAAATTTTAAAGAAGATAAAAGGATTAAGAAATTGACAGGGATTATTGTAGATACAGATATAATGAAAGAAGAAAACTATGTTGTGAGAGGGTCATGAATGTAAGGCCATTTTGAAGAAATTATGCAGAATGGTGAGTAATGTTTAAGCAGAACTATAAAAAGTTTTTTTATATAATGGTTGAAACGGAAGTAAAGAAATTAAGAAAAAAAGGGTATAGGCAAGTGATTAAATACTATGAGGTATTGTTTGGGGGGGGGTGATGACAAAGTTAGGGTACAGAAAGAAAGAAAGATATATGAGAGAAATAAGGACAGGCTATTGGACTTGACTGGAAAAGGGAAGAGGTGACACCTTTGTTAGGTAAGAGTGAGAAATATGAGGAAGAAAGAATGGAAAGTATGAGAAATGAAAAAAAGAGAAATAGTTGAGAATTGGGAATGTATTTTAGAAGCAGTGAGGAATATGAGAAGGATATGTATGAGGGTAACATGAAAGAAACATGAGATGCCAGGTAGCAAAAATAACAGATGAGGAAAATTAGGAACTGGAGAAGGAGATAACAATACAAGATTTAGACAAGATATTAAATGTATTTAAAGAAAGTAGCTGTCCAGGCTCAGATGTATTAAATGAATTAAGAGAGGGGAGGAAAGAGACAATGTATGTAAGGGTGTTATAAAATTTATTTTAAGAGGAAAGGCAAGAGGGAGGGATAGAGAGAGAGAGAGAGAAGATACTAGGAACGGGATACCTATAGCATTAGGAAATACACAGTATAAAATTCGGGTCGCTATTAAATTATTGAACGTTTCAAAGTTCAAATGTCATATGGTCAACACCATATGATCGAACTTTGAAAAGTTCAAAGGTGAAAGGCAATGACTCATTATGCGCAGAATGGGAAAATTTCCCTTTTCTGCACTGAAGTGCGGTCTTGGAGTTTGGTATATTTAAGTAGGGGGGTGTGGGGGTGCAGCCCCCCTGCTCAGAGCATTAAGGTAAGTGTTTTTTTTTTATGTTTTTATTATATATTCGAAGATTCAAGTTTCGCTCATGTTGTCGAACATATGAGGTTTGAAATTTTGAAGCTTCGAATATATAAGATGCACGCACTCGAAACTCTCCTTAGCATGGAGAACATTGATATCTGTGCAGTAACAGAAACCTGGTTCAAGGCTCCCGAGAGCACCCCAGTACTACCAGGTTATACCTCATACCATGCTTTTCGGCCCCAAAACTTGGACCGAACCACAAAAGGAGGGGGAGTATCAATATTCGTCAAAGATACCCACACCTCCAGGTTGGTGGCACAGCACGAAGCATCAGAGACTATCCATGTGCAACTAACTGTGGGTAAAACTGCCTTCCAGTTTATAGCCTGCTACAGACCACCCTCCCAAACACAGGAACCCCACTTGGCCTTCCTGAGAATACTGGAAAATATGAAGGTGTCTCCAAACACCATTATATTGGGCGACTTCAACTACCCAAACATAGACTGGGAGCATTACTCTAGCTCCAACACCCTAGCCCAAAGGTTCCTAGAATTTATAAACTCAAATGCTATGGAACAACTTGTTACCACTCCCACAAGAGGGGAAAACATACTGGACCTGATCATCACCAACATGGGGACACTATGCTCCAGACCAGAAGTGTATCCCTCACTGGTAAGATCAGACCATAAACTAATCTCAATGGATATTCACATCCCGACCCCACCCCCTGCCCAGAAAACCACAGTGAAAAACTTCTCTAAAGCAAATTTCACACGCCTCAAAACCGAGGCAAAATCCTTCAAAGCCCCCGGGCCTGTGGAAAATACGGCCCAGACCACAGAATCCTTTATAAATGCATTCTATGAACACCTTCAGGAATGCATGGATCATGCAATCCCAAATAAAACCAAGACCCAATCCTCCAAAGGCAGACGTCCTGTCTGGTGGACCCCAGCCATAAACAAACTATACAATAGAAGGAGGAAGCTACTACATGATAGAGCAAAATCCCAAAAAGGGAAGGCATCTCTGATCAGTATTAGCAAAAAACTACGGGCACTCATAAAATCGTCTAAGGCCAGCTTCGAGAGAAAAATTGCACAGGACACTAAGGATAATCACAAGGCTTTCTTTAGTTATGTTAGGAACCTGGGTGGGAATTCCCAGATATGCTCAGAATTAGTCCAAAATGACAAAAAATACACCGAGCCCACAGACATTGCCAACATCCTAGCTGACAGGTTCAGTGCAAACTTCTCCCCCCTCTCCCCACCAAAAGGGCAAATATCTATCCCAACAGAGTGCTGCCCTCCTGACATCTCAGATGCTCAGGTAAGAGTCACCCTCTCCAAAGCAAAAAACACAGCATCAATGAGACCAGATGGTGTCCCGGGCTGCATCCTACATGAACTCCAAGAAGAGCTAAACCCAAACATAAAACTACTGTTCAATCTTAGCCTTACTACAGGATATGTACCCAAAGAGTGGCGTACAGCAACAGTGGTCCTTCTCCACAAAGGTGGTGCCTCAACGGATCCTGGAAACTATCGCCCCATAAGCCTGACTAGCTTGGTCTGCAAAGCTATGGAAAGGATCATCATGGACCTCATAAATAAAGATATTGGGGACCTACAGACACTGGATCCTACCCAGTTTGGCTTTGTTAAGGGCAGATCCTGCCTCTTAAACCTGGTTTATTTCTTTGAAACAGTCACCAAGGCCATTGACGAGGGGAAGGTGGTCCACACAGCCTACCTGGACCTCGCAAAAGCCTTCGATACAATACCCCACTCGGGCATTATAGATAAGCTCACCAGCTTAAATATAAACCCCTATGTCACTAGATGGGTTGCAAACTGGCTCAAGGACAGAACCCACATGGTTAGAATTGCTGGAGCCATGTCAGACTCCAAACCAGTTACAAGTGGCGTCCCACAAGGCTCAGTCCTGGGACCTCTCTTGTTCGGTATATATTTCTCGGCGGTACAGGCCAACACGGAAGGACTGTGGCTGACCAAGTTCGCAGATGACTGCAAACTGGGCACCATAATCAACTCTCCAGCCGACACAAGCATCCTCCAAAAGGGCCTCATAGAAACAGACAACTGGTGCCAGAGCCATGGCCTCAAGCTAAACGCCAAAAAGTGTACAGTCATCCCCTTTGGCAAAAACAAAGTTCCCACAAATTACCACATAGGTGGTAATCCATTAAGTACAGAAGAAGTCATTAGGGACCTGGGGACCCAAGTTGATAGCAATCTCTCATTTGACAACCACGTGGCCAAAGTGGTTAGAAAAACATTTTATATAGCCCACCTAATCATGAAGGGATTCACATCTAGATCAGGGGAGGTCATCGTACCTCTTTACTCATCCCTCATCAGGCCCATAATTGAGTACAATGCCCCTTTTGGGATGTACCTTACCAGACACCTGCAGCAACTGGAAAGACCCCAAAAGTACCTCACCAAGAGGATCAAAGGGCTCAAACAGATGCCATATGCTGCCTGGTTAAAGAAACTCCAGCTCTACTCAGTGGCATACCACCTGCTCAGAGGTGATCTGCGCCTGACGTATAAAGCCATGTCCAACCCAGAATTAATGGACATGCTGCACCTCAGAAAATCCAAATCCCATCGAGCTACGCGCTCGAGAGACTTGAACCTCAGCACTGAAATAAATAGGACATGCTGGAGGGACAGATTCATAACCCAGAGGCTCCCTTCACTCTGGAATAAAATCCCATTCCAGGTTAGGCAGAGTCCCACATTGACTCTCTTCAAGAGGAATCTTGATGAGTGGATGGGAGATCGTAGGTTTACCCCGGCTATCACTTCTGTGTCACTGTTAGACAGAGGCACAGTATACTAACCTCAAAAAAAGGCATAGCAAAATTAATTTAAAATGGGTGGCGAAAGCCAAACACACTCTGGCTAGGCTTATAAATGCCCTAGGGCAGATAGCCTAGTATGAACCTATGAACCTATGAACCTATAATATAGACCCATAAAATTCTTATGAAAAATATACAAATGAGGTTACCTGAGGTGATGGGATAAATATTACATAATGAAATATATGGGACTAAGGAAAAACTAGCCAATGATCTGTTTTAATAAATAAAGTAGTAGATTCCATACTGAGAGGAGTCTGGAGGCAAGGTAGCAAGAGTTGATGTACAGAAAGCATATGACAGTGTAAAGCATGAAGAAATGTGGGAAATATTAAGGATTTCTAATGTGAATGACAGAGTAATAAAAGTTTTCATAACAGTCTATGAACATACATATGGAATAGGGTGATAGTAAATGGAAGGGTAGGAAAAAAACTGAAAGCACAGAAAAACAGGTGAAGCAAGGTCGCCCTATAAGTGAATTATTATTTTATTTATTGAAAGCAGTAAGTAAGTGAAGCCAGATGGGAGATGGTGCAAGGAGTAAGGACACCCCAGTGTGTGACATATGCTGATGATTAGTGATTATCATCAAGAATAAAGGATGGATGAAGGAAAGTATTTTGGCACTGGAGTATATGTTAAGGGAGGTTGGATTGGGGGTGCAGAAAAAATAGGGGGGTATATTTCACTAAGCAGGGGATAAGTGCATTTGGTGTGAGGGTTGGGAAGAAGAAGTGAGGATGAAAAGTGGGAAGAGGTTTTAGAAGAAATTAGAAGGGATGTGGAAAGCTATTAACATATCATTTTAAAGGAGTATATATGATTTATATGCACATATTAGGGAAGTTGAGTTATGTGGAGGGACTATACCATTTTCCAGCCTGTAAAGAAAAATAATTACTAGAGACAATATTTGAGGTTATATGGGGTTCAAAGCTTTCCCCATCAAGGTATTATATTGTATCAGAATGGAGAATGGGTCGAGGCTTGTAAATCCACTGTTTTTTGGCATCATTAAATCTGTTTTTTAATGTTGATAAAGATGAAACAAGAGAAAAGCTATATAGTAGCAGAAATTTTTTGGAATATGTATGAGACACAGTGGTTATGTATTCAGATAGGAAAAAAGAAACAATGTAACGTAAGTAAATATGTAAAGAATGTATGTAAAGAAAGTTTAGAGAAAAAAGATAATTATAAAAGAGAGGCAGAAAAGGTATAAAGAAATGGAAGAAATGTATGATTTTTTCTGTGTAGCTTAATGTTATGGCAATTGCCAGTAAAGAGAGAAATGAGGTGTAAGAAGCAAAATGAAAGAATATATACAATTTGTGATAGCCTGGAAACAATGGATCATGCTTTAATAGAATGTAGGGAGATGAAAACATTTTGGTAACATTTTCAAACAGAATATACATATGACTGCTTTCAAGAAATAAACATGGACATGTTGTTATAGGCAGAGTATAAGGATGGTGCAATGATTCAAAGAGAAAAAATGGATCAGATTTTGATGAGGCAGTACATGGAATGCAAGGCATTGCAAATGTCAAGAATCATTGCACAGTAAATTATTGGATTATACACTTGAGTTAAGAAGAATAAAATTATGGTTGTGGAGAAAGGGATATGGATAGTGAATTGGAAAAGAGAGACAGAGAAAGATGTTTATTTTCCTGCATGTTGAAATACATGATGTGCAAATATTGAATTAAGATGTGATATAAATAAATCTCCCCTATTCTTTTCAGTAAGTGATGTGGGATCTCTTATTTCTACCTGAGCTACCACCAAGTCATGCCATTGGGGATTTAGTTTAACATTTTATCCAAGGGTGGCTCCACCCATTATGCTGCACTGCGGCGTCAGTACTGGAAATGTAATCCAACTACCTGGTGTGGGAATAGAGCCAATAGCCTCTTTGTACCAAAACTGAGTGTGCTAATTGTTGAGCTACTAACATTGAACAGTTTTTCAGCAAACTCTGCTGATATATGTATCATACCCATAAAATCATAACTGTAAATACTTCTATGAAAAACTGTTATTTCTGTCATTGTATATATATATATATGGGGAAAACATTTTTGACACAATGTGGAGTGACTTCAATGAATTGGATATGCTGTCATTTCCTTGCTGTTAGTACTGTTTGCTCATATAATATACTATATACAGCTGAGTACTCACTTGCCTTGTCTCGAAAATGTTATAATACAATTAAGCAATGCAGGCATATTGGTCAGAATGGCCTTCAGATATTGAGAAATTGACAAATTTCAGCATTTAAGACCAAAACAAAGTCTGGCACACACAGGAGATGTAAGCATGTAGATCTAACAAAACCAATACAAAAAAATCCACATGTGGTCCCAGGATATATCAATTGAATGTTGAGTACTTTCATGGTCCCACAATATAACAATTTAATGTTGAGCGTTTTCATCCACAATTAAAATGTAAGGACTTCTTTAGAATATCTGATTAATAAAGCCTAAATCTAATGAAATGTCAGTAAATAAATAAAATAAATAAATACTACCAACGTATAAAAAATATATAATTACATCAAAAACAAGATTTAAGACACTGCGTAAAGTGCACGTCTTTAAAGTTTAGTAGCTCATGTCTTTAAAATACTTGTAAAAAAATAACACCATTTGAACTGGGAACTTGAAAAGCATTTAATCTTAATTGTTAGACAAGTTCCCAGTATTCCAGACTATTCTCTTGTGAAAGCACCCCTGCTAAAAATAATTATCTGTTCTAATACCCTAAAACTGTAGTCTTTAAGAGTTACACAAACTTTACTATGCATAAATAAGGCATTATTCTTGTCACCCTTCTGACTATTGTGCGAGTGCTCGTATATATATATATATATATATATATATATATATATATATATATATATATATATATATATATATATGTTGAAGAGGATTTAAATCCCTACACCAAGTATTTCTGACTCCATTTAACTTGCTGAGGTTCAGTGAATCCATTAGCAATGGGTTGGAGGATGCCCTGTTGTATGCCAGACACAGGTCAGCATTAAAGCATCTATAGGTTACTGAATATAGTGACAGGGCTTTGAGTCGATCTGTGTTGGCCAGGCTGCTTAGGCCCTGTATCCTTTTAGTAAGCTATCTCTGTGGGTGTTCCAGTTGTTGCATGTGTCTGGACAAATACATGCCAAAGGGGGCATTTCATTCAATGGCTGGCCTAATGTGGGCTGCATAAAGGTGGACAATGACATTGCTAGATCTAGACACAATCCCTTTGTTTATAAGCTGTACAATATAGAAGGATTTTCTTGCAACAACAGACACATGTTTGCCAAAAGTTAGGTCACTGTCCACATAAGTTCCCAAATCTCTAAAATCTGGGTCATCTCATAGGGGTGTATTGTCAGTGTGGTAGTTCCCTGGGGTAGATGACTTTCCAAAGGATATAATAATACATTTTTTGGCATTTAGTTTCAGACTATGGTTATTTATTTATTTGAGGCAAACCTTCCTGCAGGATCGTCAAGTCATTTGCTCCTAGCTAGTGGTTATCTGCAAACTTAGTCAGCTACAGTCCTTTGGTATTGGCTTTTACTTCAGACAAGTAGATGTCAAACAAGAGAGGTCCCAGCACAGAACCCTAGGGGACTCCACTGGTTACTGGCCTCTTTGTGGTGGTAGCTTCTCCTATTTTGATTATCTGCATACTATCTGTGAGCCAGTTGGCAATCTAGTGGGTGACACAGTGATTTATTCCCAGTTTATTTAGTTTTCTACCATGCCTGAGTGGGGAATTGTGTCAAAAGCTTTAGCTAGGTCAAGGTATGCGGTGTGTACTATTTTGCCATCATCCATTGCTTTGGTGATTTTTTCAAAAAAATCCACCAGGTTGAGTAATCATGACCTGCCCTTGATGAATGCAAGCTGAGATGGGTCCAGTGTTTGGAGGTTCTTTATGTCTTGATTGATTAATTCCATGATAAGTCTTTCTATGGCTTTTCATATGAGGCTAGTCAGACTTATGGGTATGTAACTGCCTGGGTACATGGAAGGTCCTCCCTTATGCAGGGGAATGACTGTAGCTGTTCTCCATTCACTTGATACAAAATCTGTATGGAGACTGAGACTGAACAGTGTTGTTAGGGTGTGGCTAAATCATGCTTCATGCTTTTTAAGATGCATCCAGGGATATTTTCAGGACCAATCAATACAGTATTTTTAGCTTTTGATAACACTTTTAGGACTTAGTTTTGTGTGATAGCTGGAGTTCAGTCAGTTTTAGGTATATCTTGAGGGAGAGAGAGGGGTAAAATTAGAGCTAAATTTATCAGCCAGTAGGTTAGCTATATCTTCAGCCTCAGTCTAGGTAACATTGCTCACAGTCATCTCAGCTCATTGCTGCACTGTGGTTTTGAGATTACTAACATAGCTAAAAATGCCTTGTGATTATCTTAGGCTTGGGTATTTACATTAGCTTCAATCTTGGCTTTGGTGGATTTTATTAAGCTTCTGAGTTGCTCGTTTATTTCAGTAAGAAGGGCTCTAACATTCTGGGAATTACTCTTTATACTTTTGGTCAAAATTCTTTTCCTTTTATTATTAAGCTTGTTGATATTACTGTTCCACCATGTGGGTTTGTTTCTGGGGTTTGCCATGCATTTATTCTTATGGGATATAGCAGCATCTGTGCAACTGTTTACGTGCTGGCATCGTGTGGTGGTGTACATTTCTGCATCTTCAGTGTAGTTAACTTGGTTTGCTGGGGATTTGAAGCCTGTCAATGTATCACTTAGGAGTAGGTAGTTTATCTTAAAAAGATTTCTAAAGGTACCGTGAATGGGAAACAGCAAGTGTGAACATTAAATAACAACGACTTCTGTGAAAATAAATACATCGAATGGCCATGATTGGCCAACAATCCGGAAGTAAGTGAAGGGATACCTTGTAAATTTGCCCTATCCCCCACTGTAGTGCGGCCTCTGAGTTGGTATATATAGTAAGGGGGTGTGGGGGGGTGAGGGGGGTGAAGTCCCCCACTTTGTTTGGTTGTGTTTATGATGTTGTTGACTATGGCCATTCGATGTATTTGTTTTCGTAGAAGTCATTGTTCGGTAATGTTCACATTTGCTGTTTCCTGTTTGCAGTTTAGCCATTTGCATTCTTTTATTTTCTGTAAGCGAACATAGACCCAAGGGATCTCTGGTTTGAACTGTATTTTGAAGGAGAGTCTTTATGGTCTGACCTAACAAGTGAAGAAGATATGCAAGGGATGGTGCAAGATGCTCCCATATTAGTAAAGACAAGATCCAAGATGTTATTTCCCCTAGTGGGTACTCTGACTAATTGTTCCAGCGTATTTGTATTGACATAGTCTAGGAATCTCTGTACTTGTGCACTAATGGTTGTGTAGGTTTACCAGTCTATAGTTGCAGAATTTAGATCACCTAGGAAAATGGTATTGGGTTTAATACTGAGTGATTCTAGTTCCTGTAGATAGGTGTTATGGCTTTTTTTGTCATAGAGGAAGTTCTGTAGCTAGCTAATATATCATATAGGACCTTTCTGATGGTTATTTGGACACTACTGTGATGTGAGTGAATGTAGACTGATAACACCTCCACCTTTTTCCCCTCCTGCAGTGTAGCTGGTGTAAATGTGTGGAAGGCATTTTAGCCCTGTACAGTGCTTTGCTATTTTAAACCATGTCTCAGTCACTACTCAGACGTCAATGTCTTCTAGGGTGAGAAGGACTTGTAGGGAGTGGAGTTTCTTGTTCGGACTCATAGCACTGATCAGTAACACCTTCTTATCTTCCTTTGCTTGTTTCATTATTTTGGTAAATTTATCAGGTTTGCTTTGCCTAAAAAAAGGCATTATGACATGAACAATGGCTTTGCCAATAATCCAAACCCTAGGAGGGACAGATGCAAGCCATTACTGACAATGTAGCATGGTCTGTCAATCATATCCTCCCACGCAGACAAATATTGGATCCCTTTTGAATTACATCAAAAACTAAGTCAGTTATTGAGGTCAATTATTTTATTTTGCTCAATGGTCAATATAATGGTGGTTTATAGATGATTACTGGGGTAACCCATACAGAAGACTACTTGAGAATTCAAACCTTTTCAAAGATATAGGTATTCACATACAGCAATAAAAAAGGCAAAAGTGTCCAGTAGATTTGGGACCATCCTTCTAAAAATGCTTAGCACTGAAGAAGTTAATACTGCCTGAGGATGTGAACATAAGAGAATGTTAGAAATACTAGGTTCATAACATTAGCCTCTTATTGTCTCTCTATTATTAGCACTGATTACATTTAGATCTACTAATTCAGTACTGCCCTCCATTTTCTTACTATCTGTGTGGAGTTAATGAGATCGTCATGATCAGGCATTTGAAATAGAAGTAGTGCTGCCTTTACTGCTGCCTTTTTACAAGCACTGCCTGGTACAAGACATATGGGGATCAGAAAGTTGTAAAATACACGGAAATGCACCCCAGACCATCTAAAACCTCATGGCTTCTGGGACTTTTTGTCTTCCAGGCTACTAACACATTTTTAAGACTATGTCTGTGGGGGGTGCCCCTAGAAGTTTGTTAGTTTGTTCCCACGAAGAATATCTAACAGCATGACACCGTAACACAAAGGAAAGATGCCCAGGAACATGACATCTCTCCAAATGTATTGGGCATTGTAGGTAGTAACCTCTGCTCAGTTGTGTACTACCTTAAAAATCTATAAGGCATTAGATGGTGCTTATATAATTGTGCTAGAAAAAACATATTTGTTTCTGAAATGGGTAGATGTATATGCGATGTACTAGAAAAGAACTAATAGCAAAATAAATGTTCCATTTTCTCCTACAGCCAAATCTTTTACTGTGTACTATTTCCAATGATTTGCTTATCATAAAAAAGTATGCTGCTGTCTAAACAGAGGAAAACAAACACTTATATTTTAATGAATGAGCACTGAATTAAATCAATAATCTGTTTACTTAATTATATAATCCAATAAATGTTTGTTTCATACCAGTGAATGCTCTTTGGTTATCATTTAATCAGGGCTTTGACAAAGAAATCACTGTGCTATTACTTAAAACAATTAGTGCAAGAGAGGGTTGCTGTGTTATTAGTTCGATGAAGTAAGAATTATTTGCAGTGTCACTTTACTATAATATTTAGTTATACGGCAGCAGTTTTGTAGAGCTTAAGCAATCTATTCAGCATAAATCAAAACTATTAAGTTTAGAAATATATATTATTAAAGAAAATTAAGTGTTATTTACTTGACTAAGCCTTGCCAGTGTGAGAAATTTATTTTCAGCTACTTTTGCCAGTGGTAAAGAATGTTCTTGCTTTACAGTTAATTTTAGAAGTATTAGAAAATAAATATGCCAGGTGATTTTCACAGATATAGTAATGTTAATCATGGCACACCTCCTTAAGTTCTTAATTATCCCCAGAGTATAATTATTCTCCAAAATGTTAGCTGCTGAATGATTACAGACATCTTTCTTTTCAGAAGATCTCCTGGACTATATAGTGTGTGTGTGTGTGTGTGTGTGTGTGTGTGTGTGTGTGTGTGTGTGTGTGCACGCACACACATGGTAAGAAAAGTACATAATACTCCTTTGCTGCCCTGCCAACCAATGCAGCCAATGCTGGCCTTGCTATGTGATGAAGAAAGAATTAATTCATAGAGAGAATGGTCAGTGAGCCACATATAACAGGTTGCAGAAAAGCACTGTTTTACAGCACACAGCTGCCAATCAAATTGGAAGCTACACATCTTTTCTGAACATTCTTAGTGCTAGTCTCACTTTATCTAAATAAAAAAAGTAGGCAAATTATAATGTAGATCTCTCTGTCAAGAGTGCTAGAAATGCTTATGGAACAATACTGCCTGCATATCCTTCTTTCCATTTACAATGCTGTCTCCTGGAATTACAAGCAGGATTTGATTTGAAATCCAAGCTATTCTCGTGAAAAAAGAGCTGTAGCTGAATACTGCTGTTAAAACACTCTACTTCTTTTAACAGCACTTCATAAAGCATTTTATACCCGCAGTAAGGCTTTCCTTCCAGTGCACTGGAGCAGCTATGTCTAGCTTCCGGTAAGTAATGCTTGACAGAAGCACTCTCTTTTTTGTTAGGTAGATAACTTAGAAGTGTCAAGATGATCTTAATTTGCTGTTAATGTATAAATTGGCCAAATAGGCATCTTATATCTGGCAGCTGCAAGTGCTAACTGCCATTAACATATATTATAAATGGGTAGTTTATATCAAGAAGCTGCAAACATGAAATTAAATGGAAATCAATCTCTTTTATGAATGCTTTAATCTTCTTTACAGTATATATGAGCAACACTGTTTCATTTACTTAAACTGATAAAATAAAAGGTCTATTATACACTAATTCATCTAATTAACACTTCTGTTTTGGTTTGCATTTTGACTTCATTTGCTTCTTGTTTTTGGGTTATGTTGAACAGACCTCTCTGGTGATTATTTTTGCTATTACATCAAATGATGTATATTTCCAGGCAATATGCATACAGACAGACAGACATAAAGACACACGCACATAAATTTGAACCTGGGATCTGGCATATGTCCCATGGGATATATTGTATGGTAGGATTAGCGAACAAAATTTATAATGAATGGCAAAGCCATGAGTCACAGTTTGTGTTCTATAAACATCTAGCACACTATATTTCACTTAACATACAAACCAGTCCCCCATATTTTATTTATCCACTTTTTCTATATTTAGTGCTTCCTGTTAACTTTAATGGCCTATTCAGTTACTTAAATTTCTGTCGAAGGAGGCTTGAGGTAGTTTGTGAAAGTTTTTTTTAAGGGACTACAGTATTCATAGGTATAGTGCACATTTGTATAAAAGAGCATTATGTTATGCATGCAGTCTGATGGCATGGTAGTAAGGAACTTCTTAAAATTGACAGGTATACACTGGGGCACACTAAATTTGCTTCTCATTCTCACAAAGAGGCAGACACATGCCCACATATACATACACACACACACACACACACACATAAACACAAACTATCAGGCACAGATAGATGCATACTTGAGACCCCCTGCTCTTCAGCCCATTTCCTGATTTTGCCTCTTAGCTGGGGTGGGTGGGGGAGGGCATGACAGCAGTTGTCCTTGCACCTCCCTAGTAAAGGCTTGGCCAGTTCATAAAAGTTCCTGCCGTAGTTGCCATGACTGCAGTGTTAGAAGTATAACAGCTGCTCCCTTTGCCAGTTGCCAAGAGGAAGTAGGACTATTCGACCCCGGATGGTTCGACCCTGGACCATTCGACCCCAATGCAGTTGTATACACTTTCATGTTTAAATTTACATTTATTATCTGTGGAAGTAGCAAATGGACAGTTTGACCCCAGACGATTTGACCCTGGACTATTTGACCCCAATTATATTAAAAACATTTTTAAAGTTTTATAAATGCATTTTATTGCTTAACATATCAACTAGGATTTTTTTCCACTGGAATTTAATGTTTATTTAACTTTGTTTATTTAAAATTTTATTTCATTTGCAAATATAATTAATTTAATTAATAACAGTTTTTAAAATCAATATTATTTAACATTGCAAACATTATTACTTTAAATTAACATTAATAATAGGCACAGTAGCAATGCAAGGCAGGCAATATATAGAGGATCCAATGCTCATAAAAAACATAAAGTCCACTTAAAACAAAGTTAAAACAGTAATTTATTGTAACACAAAACTGACTTGGTAAGTGCTTTCACCTAAATAGGCTTCTTCAGACCTTACAAAACAGTCTTCTACACTCTTAATATACCAAAGTATACAAAAAGTGCACCAAAAAATCAGTCAACATTTAAAGGCACATCACAATACATGAAATGCTGAAACCACAATATAGCTAAACCAGCCTACAATAACAGACAAAAATAACATACAATATGTACGTAAAAATATAACACATATACAATCTGTATAAATGTACGTACTAAAAATATATATTATATATAAATATATATATATATATATATATATATATATATATATATATATATATATATATATAAAACATGTTCAACATAATAAAATGTGCTCATTTTAGTTTCCTGGATCTCAAGAAGGGTCTCAAAGGTACCTTCTCATTGAGTCTAGGGAACACATCAGCCCTAAGCCTAACAATCCACCTAGGCTCTGCACTTTCCGTCCTACCCCTCACATCACCCCCTAAAACTATAATGCATAACATTTAGCACTTTAAAACAAAACACATGTGTGAGATCAGTGGATAAAACATGTTTAGATAAGGCATTTACAGTGGAGTGAACCCTAATCTGGTAAAAGTGTTCCCTAATCCTGTCCTTCAGCCTCCTGTCCATCTTACCCACGTAAAATGCAGTGCAGGCATTACAGGAGGCTAAATAGACCACATGAAAAGAATTACAATCAGCATACACTCTGATCTTGCAGCTATTACCATGCACAGGATGATAGAAACTAACATCCATATCAATATGGGAGCAATGATTACAATGGCCACATGGTACAGTACCAACCCTCTCATCAGTGTTGGAACCCAACTTAGGATAACACAACATACTCTTCAAATTTGGTCTATTCTTATAAACAAAACATGGAGTGGGACCCACAACATCTCTTACATCCGGGTCAATCATTAACACACCCCAGTGTGACTTAATCACATCCTTCAAACTCCCCACATCCTTCGTATAATAAAGTGGTACTCTAAAAATACCATATCTCTCCCACCTACTACCTATATTACTCTGACCATTGCGATCTAAAAAATTTTACGTGTGGACACTGAGTTTTATAATGATTCCATGGAATTGATGTTAATGGACCAGAGGTTTTACTCCCAGATAAAGCGGTGTATGGTTGATATGCACACACGGAGGATATGGGAGATGTTAGATGATCTGGTTAGGACTGGAGCTATTACAAGAGAGTTGTATGATTATTTGTTTGTGAGTGACCCCCTTCTGCCATTGATACAGGGCTTACCCAAGATCCATAAGGATGGTGCACGTCCACCTATGAGACCTATTGTTGCTGGTAGAGGATGGATTACGGAACCTTTTTCTTTATATGTGGAGAGGCATTTGCGCCCCATGGTTGATGCCAATGGCCATATCCTAAGGGATATGAAACAGTTCCTATTGGATTTATATGAGTGTATGAGATTGGTTCCTGCTGATCTTTCTTATTTTATGGTTACGATGGATGTCCAATCTCTTTTTACTGTTATCCCAAATAGGGAAGGGGTACAGTTAGTGTCTGATTATCTGAAGGCTAGGTCTGAGTTGAGCAGTGATGTGTTGGATCGAATAATGTTATTTTTGGAAGTTGTATTAGAGAATAATATTTTTTGTTTTGGTACGCAGTGTTACCTGCAGAGGGATGGTGTAGCTATGGGCACTTCTTGTGCCAATAGCTACACCAACCTTTTCATGGCTGCATGGGAGTCTGAATTTTTGTTTAAATTGGAGGGGTATGTTAGGCATATTATGTTTTACAGGCATTTTGTGGATGATGTGTTTTTCATTTGGAGAGGCTCTAAGGATGAGTTATCCATGTTTATAGAGAGGGTTAATGGTTTGACACAGTTCCTGAAGTTTAGTTATGAGGTCTCTGAGACTTGGATTGCTTTTCTTGATGTTTATGTTCAGAGGTTGGAATATGGCCTTTTGAATACAGGTGTGTATAGGAAGACTTGCCAGCGGAATGCCTACCTTCACAGACATAGTATACATCCTGGCTATATGTTTGGCAATATAGTGAGAAGCCAGGTTTACAGGACCTCTCGGTATAATCCTAGTCAGGTAGGTTTTGAAGCTGGTGTTTGTGACTTGTGTCAGAGGTTCAGGGATAGAGAGTATCAGAGTTCTGATATAGAAAAGGGGCTAGAAGGACTCTCTGTGTTGAGGGATAGTGAAGCTGCACCATATTTTTCAGAAAATTTTTTAGATGGCAATGGTCAGAGTAATATAGGTAGTAGGAGGGAGAGAGATGGTATTTTTAGAGTACCACTTTATTATATGAAGGATGTGGGGAGTTTGAAGGATGTGATTAGGTCACACTGGAGTGTGTTAACGACTGACCCGGATGTAAGAGATGTTGTGGGTCCCACTCCATGTTTTGTTTATAAGAATAGACCGAATTTGAATAGTATGTTGTGTTATCCTAAGCTGGGTTCCAACACTGATGAGAGGGTTGGTACTGTACCATGTGGCCATTGTAATCATTGCTCCCATATTGATACAGATGCTAGTTTCTATCATCCTGTGTATGGTAATAGCTACAAGGTCAGAGTGGTTGCTGATTGTAATTCTTCTCATGTGGTCTATTTAGCCTCCTGTAACGCCTGCACTGCGTTTTACATGGGTAAGATGGACAGGAGGCTGAAGGACAGGATTAGGGTACACTTTTACCAGATTAGGGTTCACTCCACTGTAAATGCATTATCTAAACATGTTTTATCCACTGATCTCACACATTTGTTTTGTTTTAAAGTGCTAGATGTTATGCATTATAGTTTTAGGGTGGGGGGGGGTGATGTGAGGGGTAGAACAGAAAGTACAGAGTCTAGGTGGATTGTTAGGCTTAGGGCTGATGTGTTCCCTGGACTCAATGAGAAGGTACCTTTGAGACCCTTCTTGAGATCCAGGAAACTAAAATGAGCACATTTTATTATGTTGAACATGTTTTTTTATATATATTTATATATATAATATATATTTTTAGTACGTACATTTATACAGATTTTATATGTATTATATTTTTACGTACATATTGTATGTTATTTTTGTCTGTTATTGTAGGCTGGTTTAGCTATATTGTGGTTTCAGCATTTCATGTATTGTGATGTGCCTTTAAATGTTGATTGATTTTTTGGTGCACTTTTTGTATACTTTGGTATATTAAGAGTGTAGAAGACTATTTTGTAAGGTCTGAAGAAGCCTATTTATGTGAAAGCGCTTACCAAGTCAGTTTTGTGCTACAATAAATTGCTGTTTTAACTTTGTTTTAAGTGGACTTTACGTTTTTTATGAGCATTGGATCCTCTATATATTGCCTGCCTTGCATCGCTACTGTGCCTTTAATGTGGTTAGCTTTATTCGGATTGTGTTTGGCACAAGGAGCGTTTACCTGGTGGGGAGTGATTCTTATGGATATCTGTAACATTAATAATATTATTAAATGTATTTCAGATGCAAATGTTTTAAACAGTTATATATCCTCATGACTTCTTTTTTTCTTGTTTTTTTTTTAGGTAATCTTTGACATTTTCTCAGTAACTATTTGGATGCATGAGCCATATATAAAATGTTTTCTTCTTTATGTCAAAATATCTATGGCTTATTTTTTTTCTTGCTTTGCCATTTCATTGGGGTCAAACTGTCCAGGGTCAAAACATCCCGTACGTGGGTAAGACTGCAACAATAACATTGCATTTAGTATCTTACACTATTGTATACCTTTGCCTATGAATTATCCAAACCAAATGGTAAAAAGGTCACAAAGGCAACTCATTCAGTAAAAATGGCAAGAAAAACCCAGCTCAAGCTAGAGTTTACACTGTGTGGTACCTTAAACCTCCTGTAATGGAGGCCCGTTGGATATATGCAAATGACACCTTAAGGACATTGTAAGTTTCAGCTAAAATACTGGGGACAACCCAAAACATGTTTTTTTTTTTTTTTTGTGGAAAAGAAGGACATTTGATAAATAACTGTGACAAAATAAAATGTTATATTTGTGGGGAAATGAGACATGATGCAAAAAATGTGAATTGAAATGTTATAAATGTAACAAAATTGGAAATTTATGGATGGATTGCAAAAACAGAAATAAGAGTAAGGAAAAAGAAAGTGAAGAAAATGAGTAAAGATAAAACATTTTAGAAACAGTAGAAATAGAAGAAAACTTAGATGATGAAAAAATAATGAGAACATAGAAGAAGAATCTGAAATATGTGATGAAGACAAAGTAGGAGGTAGTAAAAGGAAAAAAGAGTTCTATTGGTAAAAAGGTAAAAGACAGAAAAAGAAAATTTAAACAAATGTGTACAAAAGAAAAAAGAAAGGAAATGGGTGAAAAAACAATATATATAGCTAATGATTTGGTTAAGGTGTTGACTCATAGACACAGGTTGGCTATACTTAAAATGGCCTATTAAGAAAGCTAGCCTAGTAATTAGTTATGAACTTATGAAACCAAGAATTTAAGGGAAAGAGAAAAATGAAAATGTTAGAGTGCTTTCTGTAAATGTGAATAGTATTAAAATATAATAAGAAGAATATGAATTTTGGAGTGATATAATACGTGTGATGTAAGGTCTATATTGAAAAGTCGCCTGCTTAGGTTGTCGAACGCCTAAATGTCGACACCTAAACATCGACAATTTAAAATCACGAATGCCCGTTTCCTCACAGGGAAACAAGTCTTTGGCCATTACATGGATTTTGCCCTGTTTGCAACATAGAGCAATCTCAGAGATGGTATATTTAGTTGAGGGGTGGGGGCACAGCCCCCACATCAGGGGTGTGTGGGGCAAAGCCCCCCCACTTGATTTCTGTTTATTTATTTTTCACTTTGACCAACGGCATTGTTTCCCTGTGTGGAAACGGCCATTCACCATTTTAAGTTGTCAATGTTTAGGTGTTGATGTTTAGGCATTCGACAACCTAAACAGTCAACAATGTAATATATACCCTGTGATGTAAATGTAATTATATTTGAAGGCACAAGATTTTTAATAAATGAAGGATTACAAACAGAAAAACTATGAGAAAGAAAGATAATCTGGATTTGGGTAATGAGAGATGTTCTGCAATGGCCATATTCTATATGAACACAGTATATACTGTAAGATAGATGTAAAATGGGAAGATTAACTACTGTAGATTTAAAATTTCAAGAACAAGTACATAGAGTTATAACATTATTTGCTTATACTAATTATAAAGAAAGGGAAAGCTTATTTCATCAGATATTAAAATATTTAGTGATAAATATGAATATTATAACAGGAGACTTTAATTGTGATTTAAGAGGCAAGCATAGAAAGAAAGCAAATGATATAAGAAAAATGTTAGAAGTTATAAGATGCAGTAAGTTAAAACTTTGGGACAAAAATTCATTGACTTACAAAATGGGTATGTATAAAACTAAATATATTATTTTATAATATCAATAGGTTTAATTATAGGAGAAGGAGAGGTAGTTGAAACAGGATTTTCTGATCATCTTGCAATATGGCTAGAGAAAAAGGAAAACAAGGAATATGTAAAAATAGACAAAGGAATAAAAATGATAAATGAGAAAGCATTGAACGAAGAAGGAAGGAAGGATATTAGTAATACAGTTATGGAAAGATCATATTACTATGAGAAAATTTTGTAAAAAATGTTCTGGATGGTAGATGATATTTAAGGAAAATATATAAAAATGTTTTTTACAATGGCAATATGATATGAGAAAAAATAGAGAAAGAAAAATATAAAAGAATATATAATGACATATTTGAAGATTTAGAACATAATGATAGAAAGTACTTTGACAAAGAAAAAGATTATGTGAAAGAAATCAAGAAAAATACAAGAATTGTTATATAAGCAAAGATATTTTTACTAGAAAAAAGAGAAGAAATATCTAGTCACTTAAGCAGATTAGTAGAGGAAAATGGTAGTGTAATGAGAGAAATAAAAAAATGCAAAAAGAGAAATAGAAAGAACTCAGGAAAAAATTGTGAATAGTGCTGTACAATATATATGGGAAATGTTTAAAGAAAAAAGAAGGTAGTGAAAAGCATGGGAAAAAAAATTAACAGAAAAAGAAAATAATGAGTTGGAAAAGGAGATTTCTTTAAATGAGATAGATAAAGTATTAGGACAAGTAAATATAGATTCAGCTGCAGGGCCAGATGGAATAGGGTATGAAATGGTTACAAATTTATGGGATTGGCAAAAATATTTTTAAGGATTTTGACTGATGGTTAAATGAATAAATGAAGGTTTTTTATATAAATAATTATGTAGTGGACTACTTAAATCCATATAGAAGAAGGAAAATGGAAGACAATTAAAACTGGAGACTGATAGTATTGAATAATAATGATTATAAGAGCTTTATAAAATAATACAAAAGAGATTTGAAACTAAAAAGAAAAATATGGAAGATAGCATATATAGTATAAAGGGGGAGGGTTGTCAAGAATTATTAATGATAAAAAAATTGTGGATGATGTTATGAACAGAAAAGAAGAAGCAAAAATCGTGATGGGAAACCTTATTAAGGCATTTGATACAATTGGACATGAAATCTTATGGTTAATAATGAAATAATGTAATATAAGTGAGAAAGTTAGAAAATTATGTATGTCAGTGTATAGGATCATAGGAGGTTATTAGGCTCATGGCCCTGGGGCCCTTACAAGCCTAGTCAAGAGTTTATCTCCCAAAAGAAACCTCAGTCAGCATCTGTTGCCCTGCCAGTGAGGGGACACAGTTGGAACCCCTGGGACAAATTTCTGGTTTCCCATCAACTCATCAAGGTTGCGTGTGAAGAGGGTCAGCAAGTTGCTCTGTTTGACGTGTATGGGAAGTGTATTCCAGAGACGGGGCAGCCTCTCGGAGAAAAACCTGTCTCTCTAGCAGGTGTTGTTAATGTCACATATTAGGTTCAGGCCATTTGAGCGATTAATGCTTGAGGAGGTAGACTTATGGATATGGAGCATCTCTAGTAGGGCAGGGTCCGAGATTGCCTTGTAGGTGAGACACAGATCACCCCTGAGCAATCTGTACAATACTGAGAAGAGTGATAGTTATTTGAGTCTGTCTACATAGGACAGGTGTTGGAGGCCATGGATTCTCTTTGTGAGTAATAATAAAGTAAAAATACTTGTAGATGGCTGGTTAAGGCAAGAGGTACATATGAAGAGTGGTGAAAGGTAGGGACATCCAATGAGCTGTATACTTTTTGCATTACTTATGAATGTGATAGTATGTGAAATAAATTACAAAACGAAGCAGGCAGGATATATAACACCCGAAAGGTTAAGAATTCCAGCTCTGGTAATATATGCAGATGACAATATAATAATAGAAAAAACAAAATTTGGATAAAAGAAGTAATAATTTGCATAAATGGGTGTCTAGAGACGATAGGGATACCTTTAAATAAAGAGAAAAGTAAAGGTTTAGGTTTAGGTGATGCAGTAAAGATTGGGGGTATATATTTTACAATGAATGACATTTCTGTGTTAGGTATAACAGTTGGGAATAAAGATGGCAGTAGAATTTAATGGGAAAAATAACAGAAGAAATATAAAAAACATGTCTTTTCTGGAGAACATATAAATTATCATTCAGAAAATAGGCGTATTTGATAAATTCAGTACTGATAGGAAAACAGCATACTTAGCAGCAAGTGTATTTATGTTGTCAACAGTATTTGAGAAGGAATTATTGGAGATATTTTTTTCATTTATATGGAGTTCTAGATTAAATCCAGTAAAAAGAGGAATTTTGTATGTAAATAAAGAAGAAGGAGGTGTAGGGTTAACTAACCCAGTGGTACATCCTGCTTCATTAAATTTGTACAAAGTGTTAATTTAGATAAATGAAAATATAACATTGGTAGTAAAATTATATAAATATAAGTACAATACATTTTGGGGTATGGTAAAAAAGAGTGAAAGAGAAAAACAGTATATAAATGAGGAAATAAAATATTACCCATAAAAATATTTTTGTGGAAAATAAAAATTGATGATATAGAAAAAGATAGAAGAGTATGGTATAAGAGTGTAAGGATAAAACATTACTATATAATACTGTGGGAAAATCTAACAGAGGGTAAAAATAAAGCTATAAAAATAAGTAGCAAATGGTGTAATCAGAAAACAGACTGTCAAGATCTTTTGTGAAGACTGGTAATAGATAAATTTCCAGTAAAAGGAAATATGTCGTATAAGAAGAAAAGTGATAGAATATGTTTACATTGTCAAGAAAACAAAACTACAGAACATGTGGTTTTGAAATGTAAAAGAGTAAAAAAAGTTATGGGTAAACTTATGTAAAGAATATTTTTTTGTGAAGATAGAAAAGAAGTAGATAAAAATAAGCAAGGATATGAATAAATATGGATGCTATAAGAATAGAAGTAAAGAATATGTAAAAGAATAGAAACAATTTATTTTGTGTTATATGGGTTATATGGGATGAAAGAATAACTGAAATTATATTTAATAGTAAATGGATTTTAGCAACAATATTAAGTAAAATCATATGGTGGTTATGGATAAATGAGTGGGGTCTAACAGGGAGAAACAATTAGTATGATTGTGTAAACAGATTTGTGTGTGTGTGTTTGTGTATTTAGAGCTTGTTCATAGGTTCATAGGTTCATAGGCTCATACTTGGCTATCTGCCCTGGGGCAATTATAAGCCTAGCCCGATTCTGTATGGCTTACGCCACCCCTTGATTTGAGTATACTGTGCCCTTTTTAAGGTTTAGTTTACTGTGCCTCTGTCTAATAGTGACATGGGAGTAATCCCTGGGACAAACCTACGATCCCCCATCCACTTATCGAGATTCTTCTTGAAGAGATTCAGTGAGGTGCTCTACCTCACATGAACTGGAATTCTATTCCAGAGCGAAGGGAGCCTCTGGGTTATGAACCTGTCCCTCCAGCAAGTTCTATTTATTTCTGTGCTGAGGTTCAAGTCCCTCGAGCATGTGGCTCTAAGGGATTTAGATTTACTGAGGTGGAGCATGTCCATTAATTCTGGATTTGACATAGCTTTGTATGTCAGGCATAGATCGCCTCAAAGTAGGCGGTATGCAACTGAGTAGAGCTGGAGTTTTTTAACCGAGCAGCATATGGCATCTGTTTGAGACCCTTGATCCTCTTGGTGAGATACTTTTGGGGTCTTTCTAATTGCTGCAGGTGTCGGGTAAGGTACATCCCAAAAGGTGCATTGTATTCTATGATGGGCCTGATGAGGGATGAATAAAGGAGCACGATTACCTCTCTTGATCTAGATGTGAAACCCTTCGTGATGAGGTGGGCTATGTAGAAGGTCTTTCTAACCACTTTGGCAATGTGGTTTTCAAAGGAGAGATTGCTATCAACTTGGGTCCCCAGGTCCCTAATAACTTTCTCTGTACTTAATGGGTTTCCGCCTATGTGGTAATTTGTGGGCACATTGTTTTTGCCAAAGGGTATGACTATACATTTTTTGGCATTTAGCTTTAAACCATGGTGCTGGCACCAGTTATCTGTCTCTGAGACCTTTTTGAAGGATGTTTGTGTCAGCTGGAGCATTGATTATGGCGCCCAGTTTGCAGTCGTCTGCGAACTTGGTGAGCCATAGTCCTCCCACGTTTGCCTGTACCTCGGAAAAGTATATACCGAACAAGAGTGGTCCCAGGACAGAACCCTGTGGGATGCCACTTGTGACCAGTTTTGAGTCTGACATGGCTCCAGCAACTCTCACTCTGTGGGTTCTGTCTTTGAGCCAGTTTGCGACCCATCTTGTGACATAGGGGTTTATATTTAAGCTGGATAGCTTATCTATGATGCCCAAGTGGGGTATTGTGTCAAATGCCTTTGCAAGGTCCAGATAGGCTGAGTGGACTACCTTCCCTTCATCTATGGCTTTGGTGACTGTTTCGAAGAAGTCAACCAGGTTCAAAAGGCAGGATCTGCCCTTGACAAAGCCGAACTGGGTAGGATCTAGTGTCTGTAGGTCCCCAATGTCTTTGTTTATGAGCTCCATGATGATCCTCTCCATAGCCTTGCAGACTAAGCTAGTCAGGCTTATGAGGCGATAGTTTCCAGGGTCCGTAGAGGCTCCACCTTTGTGGAGTGGGACCACTGTTGCTGTCCTCCATTCTGTGGGCACATATCCTGTAGTGAGGCTGAGATTGTATAGCTGTTTTATTTGAGGGATTAGTTCCTCTTGGAGTTCATATAGGATGCAACCTGGGATGCCACCTGGGATGCCATCTGGTCCCATGGAAGAAGTGCTTTTTGCTTTGGAGAGGGCAGCCTTCACCTGAGTATCTGAGATGTTTGGGAGGCAGCCCTCTGCCGGGATAGATACTTGCTCTTTGGGGGGGGGGGTGGAGAAGTTTGCACTGAACCTGTCTGCCAGGATATTGGCGATGTCTGTGGGTTCAGTGTATTTTTTGTTGTTTAGAATCAACTCAGAACAAGTCTGGCAGTTGCATCCCAGGTTTCTAACATAACTGAAAAAAGCCTTATGATTGTCTTTGGTGTCCTGTGCAATTTTTCTCTCGAAGCTGGCCTTGGAGGATTTTATGAGGGATCGTAATTTTTTGCTAGTACTGATCAGAGATGCCTTCCCTATTGGGGATTTTGCTCTATCATGTAGTAGCTTCCTCCTTCTGTTGTACAGTTTATTTATGGCAGGGGTCCACCAGACTGGACGCCTGCCTTTGGATGATTGGGTCTTGGTTTTGTTTGGGATAGTATGATCCATGCATTCCTGGAGATGCCCGTAGAATGCGTTTATATAGGATTCTGCAGTTTGGGCCGTAGTTTCCACTGGCCCTGGGGCCTTGAAGGATTCCACTTCGGTTTTGAGAAGTGAGAAGTTCGCTTTTGAGAAGTTTTTCACTGTGGTTTTCTGGGCTGGGGGTGGGGTCAGGATGTGGACATCCAGTGAAATTAATTTATGGTCTGATCTTACCAATGAGGGATATACTTCTGGTGTGGGGCATAGAGTCCCCATGTTGGTAATGATCAGGTCTAGTATGTTGTCCCCTCTTGTGGGAGTGGTGACTAGTTGTTCCATAGCATTTGAGTTTATAATTTCCAGGAACCTTTGGGCTAAGGTGCTGGGGCTTGAGTAGTGCTCCCAGTCAATGTTTGGGTAGTTGAAGTCGCCCAATATAATGGTGTTCGGAGAGATCTTCATGTTCTCCAATGTTTTCAGGAAAGCCGAGTGGGATTCCTGACTTTGAGAGGGTGGTCTGTAGGATGCTATAAACTGAAAAGCAGTCTTGCCCACTGTTAGTTGCACATGGATGGTCTCCGATACTTCGTGCAATGCCACTAACCTGGAGGTGTGGATATCCTTGATAAATATGGAAACTCCCCCTCCTTTTGTGGTTCGGTCCGGGTTTTGGGGCCGAAAAGCATGATATGAGGTATAGCCTGGTATTGCTGGGGTGCTCTCTGGAGCCTTGAACCAGGTTTCTGTCACTGCACAGATATTGATGCTCTCCATACTGAGGAGAGCTTCGAGTGCGTGCATCTTGAGGTTAAGACTTCTGGTGTTTAGCAACATTACCCTTAGTTTCTTGTTCCTTGTGCTGTCTATGGGGGTGGGTTTGACTTTTGAGCCTTGCCTAAAAAAAGGCACTATGGGGGTGGCAAGAGCCTTTGCCAATATCCGAAAGCCCAGTGGTGACAGGTGCATGCCATCCCTAGAGAAGCAACGTGGCTTGTCGAGCATGTCATCCCAGGCTGACAGACACTGGATCCCCTTTGAATGACACCAAAATTTTAGCCAATTGTTAAAATCGATCATTTTGTCTTTGTACTGTGGCATCATTCTAGGTGAGGGTAAGATGCTACTCAAGGTCAGGGTCATACCAGCCTGGGCTACATGATCAGAGAGCTCCTCTATGTCTCTTTTCATGTAGTCCAGGGAGGTATGTCTCAGGTCATTCACACCAGCATGTACAATGACTGAGTCATATTTGTATTTGCTTTGGAGTGACCTGAGTGCTTGCGTTATGTGGCGGATCCTAGCACCCGACAGGCAGCTCACCGTGACCTTCTCTTTATTCAGCCTGGTGAGCGGGACGTCAGTGTGTCTGAAAATAGAGTCACCTATAACAAGAGTATCAGGTGTGTTATTCAGCCTTAAGGGCTGTGGCTGCTTGGCACACTGACTTTGTGGGTTATGCGTTGTGTGTGTTTTGTTTTGAGGTAGCGTTTGCTTGGATGTCTGCTTTGGAGGTCTCTTTTGCTTAGGTAGATTTTTATTTAGAGCCTCCGAGTATGTTTTTGTGTATTTATGTGTTTGGTTCGCTGATGTGGTGGGACTATGTGATACTGGAATTGTGTTGTGTGAGGTTACCTTCTCCTCCTGACTAGTTACACCAGTTTTGAGATGAGAGAGCTCAGCCTCCAGTTTGGCTAAATAGTTGCATTTCTCACATATATTTGAACCTGTTTGGAGGAGGAGAGGGTTGTCCGTGTACATGAGACAGTTGTAACATTGCCTCAAAATTCCCAGATTCACCAGCTGGACTGGAGAGGAAACCATTGACTGACCTTTGGACATGCTAGAGTAATATAGGGAAACTGAATTTAAGACGGACCAATAGAGGACAGGGTAATCATAGAGAGTATAAGAGTAAGTAGTGCTTATGGTTTAATAGTGCTAACTTGTAGGATTACTTAATTGGACCAGTGAAGGGCCTTAGAATGAGAATATGGTGTTTAAATTGAGAGATAGAGCAGTTCTAAGGGAAAAAGTGAAGAGCAGACTTTGTGGAGTCAGGAATAGTTTAAACCCAATTAGGCGGCGCTGCCCGCTGTTGCGCTATGCACAAAAACATGCAAAACCGCGCAAAAGAGGGTTTTAAGAGAGGACGATGAAGGAGTTTTGGAATTGACCCAAAATGGCCAATAAAACTACAGTTTCAAGTCAGTAACCACTCCCACAGGGGCAGGCAGGCTGCTCAATGTTTTTCACTGCCACTGATCAACAGAGAGACTTCCCTTTAGCCCAAGCAATTTTTGTATATAAATAAAGGACTCCTACTACTTTTTTCAATAGGTGCCATAGGATGCTTTATATCCATCTGAGCTACCACCTGCTCAAGTTGATAGGGTCTTTATTGTCTCTTCCAAATGACAGGTTTTGGTATGGATAAGCTGTCCTGAACATTATATTTTATTTAATTATTTCTTTATCTATCCATTGTTATCTGGGTTAGTCCTACTATGATAGTAGCCTCTTTTCAGGGGAGAGCCTAGTTGGTATTTATACAAATAGGAGGAATCAGCCCAGGCCATTTTTGTAGCTTCCCCTATACTTTCTGATAGGTGCTGTGGGACCTTTTACATCCACTACATTATATATATTACATTTAAAATTATACTTAAGACTTTTTTACAGTTATATTATAGTTTTATATTTGCTGTCCATATTGAGCTCCTGCTTAAATGTTCTTCCTGATTTGTGGTTTTATAGGAGAGAAGTACTGATATTATTTAGTCATTGTGTTAATATTGTAACTGTCTGTTGAGTTTATTACATTATCTGTTACTTTGTTATGTAGCAACTGCTGCATTTTCAGAAACTGATTTTTCTAGTCTTGTGAAGAGAAAACTGTTTATTTGCAAATTGCCCTGTAAGCAAATGTTAACAAATAAATAATAAATAAATAAATGTGATCCTTTTTATTTCTCTGCTATAAAGTTGCTAAATATGTTTTTTTGACTTTGTAGTTTTGTGAAGTGTGCTGTAATAAACTGAACTTGAAGTTATAGATGTGCGTAGGCATGCCCGCTCTGTCATTGTTTTATATATATATATATATATATATATATATATATATATATATATATATATATATATATATAGGTCTACTTCAGAATGTCGACCGTTCAGAATGCTGACTTTCATATGGCCAACACCATATGATCGACATTCCAAAAGACCGGCATCCTGAAATAGCATCATTTACCTACCTATAAACACAGTAAAACTGTGTTATGCAGGGGGGGGGGAGACCCCCTGCACCCCCACACCCCCTGCTACTTAAATATTCCTCACTCCGAGATTGCACTACAGTGCAGGAAAGGGGAATCTCCCATTCCTGCAATGTAGCGGGATCTCCGCTATCATTTGTCAGCCTTTCAAACATTCGATCATACGGTGTCAGCCATATGAGTTTCGAACATTTGAAAGTTCGAACAAATGAAGGGCTCCCATATATATATATATATATATATATATATATATATATATATATATATACATACATACGGGTCTAGTTCTAATGATAAAAATCCCATTTACCTGATTTTCTTAACACCAAGATGACATCGCTGAAATTGAATTTAAACAAACACTCAGATCACCGACTGAAAACTCCGGATAAGTAACCACTTGTCTGCACCTTACAGTAAAATAAAAACTGAACCAAATTAAACCCACCCTTGTTGGGGGGGCTTTACCTCCCACACCCCCTAACTAAATATACTAACTTTGAGTTTGCACTACAGTGGGGAAAAAGTTCACCATGGTGGCCACGTGGTTACTTACCTGGAGTTTTCAGTTGGTGATCCGAGTGTTCATTTAAATGTGATTTTTTCAATGTCATCTTAGTATTAAGAAAGTCAGGTAAGTGGGATTTTGATCATTAGAAGTAGACCCATACACACAAATGTATATATGGGTGAGTGAGTGTCTAGATATAAATACATATTTAAATAGCCTCCTTAACAGATTTATATTAAAATGTAAAAATGTGAAGAATGGAAAAGTTAAAATAAGGATCTACAAATTAAAGTTAATTTAAATTGCAATTGGAAATTCTGAAAATTAAGGCAGTTTAGTTTATTCAGTGAAAGAATTACAAATATTTGTTGAGGTGAGCAAGTACTTTGGCATCCTTGTTAGATGCACAAACCTCCCTTCTGCTATTTACACATTCCAACTATGATGTTGTGCAGCTTTGGGGGAAAGAAAATTTTGATTTCTTAAAATAATCTAATAGAATTATGCAATCTTAAAACTGGAATGTTTAAGTTGTCTAGGGGGGGGCATAACTTTGAATTACGTATAGTTATTCATATTATAGCTACTTTCTGTGTTTTAATTATCTTTGAGTTCTTGCCTATTAACATGTTTTTGATATGGATAAGCTACCCTGTATATTACATTTTATTTTCTATGACTGTTCTGTACATTAAATGTAAAATTATACATATGATTTTTGACAGTTATCTGTGTGTGTCATTAAAGAGATATTAGATTTGAATAATTAGAGAATAGTGACTTTATTTACCTAATGTTAGAGCTTCTACAGTGATATTGATGAGACACTGATGTTTATTTCAGGAATAATATCTGAAGACAGTTATGACTTTTATTTTTATGGTACCAAGTCTCAGGAGTCCAGTCATTTTGGAATAGCTAATATTCATGGAAATATGAATAAAAACCCATTTTGTATAATTGCCAGTGCCAGAGTCAGAAAATGAGCCAATAGTGATGATTCCATTTTAAGACCACTTATAAAAGTTATCCCTCCTTTATGTAAGAGATCCTTTTCATTTTAGTAAAAATTAGGGGTGTTAGTGTCCACAGTGAGAGCTTTTTAGCTAAAATGTATAGGCACTATACTCAGCTATCCTTTATATGAAAGTTTGTTATTCTCTCAGAGTTGGTTGGAAAATGAAATATAAGTTCCTAGAAGAGATATTAATGTGATTTTGAATTCACTTGAATTAGGGCTTCATATTTTTCCTTTCCAAGTAGAATTATTGCAGACAGTTGTCTGCTGTAGTTTTTGGGTCATTATAGCCTCTGCCTACACCAATATTGTAATGGCTGAATGAGAATGCATGTTTATCAAGGTGTCTGTGTGTAACACCAGCATCTTGTCTTATTGCATATATATAGATGACTAATTGTTGTACGACATGAAGACAAACTGAGAACAACAGTTTATAATAAAGAAGTGATTAGTAATAGATATATACAGTCTTTATTTTGTACACTCCCTCTACCTTGACTTATGGTAGCTTTGAACATTTTAACCATTGCTCATCTTACATTTTGTAAATCATTACATGTCAAGTGTGTGGTTTTTAATTATATTGGTACAACTTCCAGGAAATCAAGTCAATAAATGAAGGAGAATTTATATGCTAATAATTGTAAGAGCACTTATAAGTGTTTATACACACATTCTCTGAACTGTATCAGTTTAACAAGTGTATATTTTTATCTTGAAAACAAAACTGTTTTTGAATGAAAGTAACAGTGACTTGGATTTAAAAATAGACAGGATAAATATAGCTTAGCAATTAAAGTTGAGGGTAAATATCACTATTGTGCTTAATGATTTTTTTCTATTTAATACCTAATCTAAGAAGTAGAAGTATTAAATAATGTACATGTCAATTAGATGCTTTGATGTGTTAAGTACTTTTTGGATGTTTTCTTTGTTGTCTGACTCCATTCAATTTGATATTGTTACTGGACTACCAACTCATATAACTGTATGACTGTCTGTTTTTAATCAACTATTGTCCTCATTCCAGCTCCCTGCACAAAATATATAGGACTTACCGATATTGTTGTGACCATTTATTTATTGAATACAGCAATTTATCATGCAGGAAATCATAATTCACCATTTATAAAAATACCACACTTTATCCTCTGCTTACAAAGCAGCCTGTTCTTCCACTTTTCTGACTGTAAAATCTTTTTAGTTTTTTTTTTAATAAACACACCAAACCAAAAACTTGTGTCTTGAAACATTAAAATATTATATATATATATATATATATATATATATATATATATATAAACTTTTTTATAGTCTAAATCAGTATGAATTTCTGTCAAATTAATGTTTAAAATTTCAAACCTTGGAAAAAACAGGGAAAAGCTAAGATTAAATAAATCACATTCTAATATAGAATGATGTCATTTTCAGAAAATCAGACAGAATCTTTATCAGTGTCTTCCCAGTGCTCAGTTACTGCAAACCCCAACAATGGAACAGTCCAAGCCACTCTATGGTTTCTAATGATGAGGGGTGGACAGCCCACCGTCCCATCAAATGGAAGACAGCAGCTGACCAGGTGACTAGTAGTCTGGGTATTAAATGCTGTATAATTGCTGAGTCTTTCAGAATTGTAGAAATTAATTTACGGTTACCTAAATCATTCCCAACTAAATACACTGTAAGAATGTATACCTGACCTCCTGTAACAATCACCTTAAACAATGTTGAAAGCAACTTAACCCAACTCATTCCCAGAAATCCTTTTCAAATTATTTCATGAGAATGAGGATCCAATCCCAGGTCTGAACCTCCTAGTCAAATTTTTGCTCTGCTGGCAGCCTGGTATATAAAGGTGTGCCCTAAAATTAAGACATCCAATTGACCTGAAATGAAAGATAAAAACATGAAACCATAAAATAACAACCTTTAAAGCAATCTGCAAATATAAACCTTGAATAGCTAAATCTGATATTCATCCCATTCTAAATGAGTTAGAGTAATAACTAACTGAAGGCAAGCCTTGACAAGATAAGGCATTGTATATACATATATCAAGATCCCTAGGCATTAACTGAAACCCATTAGGAAAAGGGAATACCAAAATATTGATATTAGTGGGTCTGGAGGATGTATGCATGGTAGTAAATCAATGCATAGGACAAAGTAAAGGGGTTGCTGATCTTTCCAATATGACTTTATGGCCCAGGCATGATCGATCAGTCATAGACTTATGAATCCAAACTATAACATCACCAATCACTGATACATGTCCCCAGCTCAGAGATCCCAGCAATTTGCAAAGGTAATGTTGTATTCACCCATACAAAAATTAACTTTGAAAAACATTTCCTTATGAGACAATGAGAGTCTGAATGGTTTCCTTTGAATCTGTCCCAATCTTTCAATATTGTAGACACTAATCAATATCAAATACTTTTATAAATAGACTAAGCTCAACTAATTGTATCCTAATAACAACAGGCTATTCACCTTTAGCCTTCAAGATGCTAAGTAATTTAAAGTTAATTGAATTGACTAACATCTCTCCTCCCTAAGAAGACTCATGCAAAATTGACTGATAAGCTTGATAGCTGCCCGAGAGGCCCACAAATTCCACAAGAATCTATTCCCCTCCAGTCAACCAAACATTATCTGGGATGCGAGTGTGGAAGGCAGTTATATTTGGCAGCTTCCAGAACTTGGACACATCTTGGTGAGAAAGAGAGTTAGCCAGCACATTATTAATGCCTATTATGTGCTCTGCAGAAAAAGATTGACTAATGCATAAAGCGAGTAACATAAAGAGCCTTAATTGACTGCACCAGCACTGACTTGGATGACGTCTGGATCAAAACCTGAACAACAGCATTGTTATGGGATTGAAAAATCACTTTCTTGTGGAGTAGATACTTTAGACACACAAACACTAATTCTTTTCAGAAGTGGCACATGCCACAGAACAACCAATAAGCATAGCCTAATCAAAATAATAATTGCCCTCAAACTGCATATCCAAACGATGCCAGTTCTGAGAGCAAATACAGAGAAGATAGAAGGTGGACTCTGTATCAAGCTTGGCTAGCCGGGGGTTCTTAAACTGACAAATGATATGAATGACATAATCTAAAGAAGCATATTGTACCTTAGCATCGCTCTAGCTTATCCATTATTCAGAGAATTGTCCCAGGGAAATGGAGATGGTGAGTCAATCAGCATTTCCCATCCTCCTTCTTTCACACCAAACCCAACAGACAGGCTGTGAAAATGCATTACTGAAAAGGACCCACTGTTCTACCTTTCTCAGAATCTCCATATAGCAGGTCCTTTAATATCATATCTTTCTCTTTCATTGACCTCAAATTCTGGTAATTTATCATATTAATAGAAACACCTGTTGTAAAGACATTTAATAAGTCAGTGGCAACTTCACTTTTAGGATAGTCCTTCAAAATGCCTACTTTAATGGGTGAATGATTCCAAGACAGTTTCTCTAAATTCACAAAAGGAACTCAATCTATTGTAACCTCAAAAAGAAGCCTTACCTCTATCTTATTGATTATCTGCAAGGTTATTAGATTTGTCCATATAGCCGCTAACTGCACTATTGCTAGTATAAAAGTGAAAGAGAGTTGAACATTTAGAGATTCCAACTTTATTTTAATAACTATAAAGAGGCAATAACTGTTTACAGTAAACTGATTTACTTTTTCTAAAACTATTTAATGCTAACTGGGAAAGAGATGGCCAGCAGTAAGAATGAAATAACAAAATGTTTCAGGGGGTAATTTGTGCCCCCACCTCAAATCTCCCAATAACAAGTTCTTAAGATGCTATCTAAGGCAAAGGATGCTATCTAAGGCAAAGGACACAACATCTGTGGGGCCAGGTAATATGGCAGGCTTCCTATGTGTCAGCCTAAAATATGGCTAGTCTGATCCCCTACAGAAGCTATTAAATATCAGCCTTAAAACAGGTTTCATGTTGGATGAATGGAAGACTGCAACAACCATTTTCTTACACAAAGGTGAGGCTTCAATGGAACCAGGTAATTGGAGACCTATAAGAAAGACCAGTCATCTCTAAGGCTATGGAATGGATCATAATAGAATTAATAAGTAAGGGTATAGGTAACCTACAGACCCTCTGCCCTACCCAGTTGGGATTTGTCAAGGGCAGGTCCTGCCTCCTTAACCTGGTTGATGTCTTAAAAAAATTAATGAGGCAATGAATGAGTGAAACTCAATGTTCATTGGATATCTATACCTTGCAAAAGCATTCAACATTATCTGAAACTCAGGTATCATAGATAGACTCTTCCAGATAAATGTCAATCCCTGTGTAATTCTTAGGATAGCAAATTGGCTTTAGAACCCAGGAATTAGGGTGGGCAGTTCTACCTCTTCCAAAAGACCTGTCAGTAGTAGTGTACCCGATGGGTACAGTCCTTGGGCCATTTCTCAATGGTATTAAATTCTTAGAAATCAAAACTAATGTTAAGGGTTCATGACTGACCAAGTTTGCAGACGATAGCAATCTTGTGCCATCACAAATTCCCTTGAAGACACCAGTTTCCTCCAAGATGGAGCAAATAGCTATTGTCAAAACCATAGCATAAAACTAAATGCCAAGAAGTATATAATTGTATCTTTCAGTAAACATGACTGCCATTGTAAGTATCACATTGAAAACACACCCCTGAAAATTGATTCCATACTTAAGGATTTGGGAACATAAATCTACAATGAACTGCCCTTTGATCACCATGTATCCACCGTTATAAGTTAGTTCTTTTCATCACACATTTTACCTGTAAAGGTGTTGTGTCCAGATCCTGGAATGTAATCATTGCACTGTACTTAGCACTCAGGCTGATTATTGATTATAATAGCCCTTTTGGTATGTACCTGTCCAAACACTCATTATAAATGGAGTGACTACAATGCTTTCTCATTAAAAAAGCAAGGCATATATTGCAAAAACTATGTAGACCATATGAAAGCCTTTTCTCTTTATACAGGCTACCTCAGTCTCATGTATAGAGCTTCAAAAGACCCTATTCTCTCAGACCTGTGACATAGTCACAAGTCTAATGGCATTATAAACAACCACTTAAGGGATCTCATTCTCTTTTTCAAAAAAAATAGAACATGCTGGAGGGATAGGTTTATATCACAGATAATGCTGCTTCTACTTCACATAATGCAAAATGCTTCTCTTACTTTAATAAAAAGTAATTTGGATGAATGGCTAGGTAGGTAGGTCCCTCATGGGTAGGGGAAAGATGTAAATGTTCCAACATATCTTTGTCTGAACCTTCTCTTGGTTATTAGGATACAAAATATAAGTGCTAAAACTACCATGAGAATGAAAAGCTAGACTTCTTCAGCCTCATGAATTGATAGCTTAGTAAGTACTTGTGAACATATGTGCCTATATTTTGCTGTCTCCAGAGATCTTCCTCCCCCCAGGCTAGCCAAATATGCAGGTATAAACATATTATCTTTTGACAAGAGGCTAAAACCTTCATCTCTTCTAATGTTTATTTAATTCAAGTTGATAACCAGGTAAATGGACTGCTATTATACATTGATCTGAAAATAAATACATGTAGGTGCACTCAACACATGGTTCTTATGTTTGGGCTTGAATGTTTTCACTGACTTCTGTTCTCTTATCTCTGAAGGCAAGTGATTCCATTTGGAAGATCCAAATTTAGAAAAGGCATTCCACTCCTAAAGACTTACCAGAGCTGGTTTTGTAAGTGTCAATGTCTCCTCCAGATTATCCCTAAGTAGGTCATTTGGTTCTATAATTTGAAGTTTAGATCTTAAATGCTAGCAGTAACCTTGGTTTTGGATTTTGAATAAAAGTGAGCTAAATAGAAATGTAGCTCTGCAGTTCAGTTGCAGACAGTTGATGCCTGCTAGGAGGTTGAGTTGATGCATACAGGAATATAGCAGCGAAACAAATTCACATATTTTGCTTTCTGCAACCTGTAATTTATTGATATTAGACATGGAATGTGTAGTGAGAAGGTGGGGGTGGCCATACTCCAATCTGGGTATGAGTACATTCCTACCAATAAATACTGAGAAACAGGAGTGAGAAAATGTGCAATTCTGTAACATGGTTTAAGTTGTCAAAGTGTTTTATTTACTAACTCGAAAAAACACAACCAAACTAATTAAAATAACAAAAAACGGCACAGCTCAGGAGACTAATCTTCTGTTTAATAACAAAATTTGAAGCGCTTTTCGTTTGCACCAAAGCAAACTTCTTCAGAAGTGAACAATTATTTGCTCCACATCACATTTAAAACAAAGTGGAAGTGACGTATTAAAACTCGCATTGAAAGCAACATTGTTACTTAAAGCTGTACACAAATACTACTATATTTAAAAGGGTAACACTGTAGATTCCAAAACCAATGAACAAGATAATTAAACTATCTGATATAATAAATGAATTTAACTTTAGCACGGTAAATTCTACTTTGAAAATTTATACTAGGTATTGCTTCACAGTCAATAAAGATTGAATAAAAAGTTGATAAAAATACTCGATCCAAATGAATTGCCATAGGGACACCAAACATTAAATACAAGACAGGATATGCCCATATTAATTTACACATTTGTAGAAATTAAATCAGATATCAAAGCAACTACATGTTTGAAAATAAATCTCAAACACAGGTGCCACCTTTCACCATCATCTGCTTAAATTTTTACATTTCAATATGCAACTGATGGAACACATATCATTAAACCCTGGAAATTTGTAGCCATTCAGCCTTATCTGCCAAGCAAGTTCAAGTTCCTATAAGTGAAGGGGGACTGGGCCACCCCTTAAGGGTTGGGATACCTGGTCAATGACCATATATGTGAATCTATGCCCTTGACATAAATAAATATGTTTTGCCAAGGCATTTTCCAATTTTTCTTTAGAAATTGCATATCGGTGTTCATACACTCTGTCGCGGAGCCTACGCTCCGTTTTCCCAATATAGTATGCTGGACAGAATTTACATCTGGCTAGATACAGAACATTCTTAGACTGGCAATTAAATCTAAAATTTACCCTATACTGAACTTGATCTATTATAAAGGAGTTGGTAACTTCTATATACCTACAAATACTACAGGACTCACATTTAAACATTCCTGTAACTCTTGGAGTACCCCTACCATGTACTTACAATAAGTTTTTAAGATTTCTCCCTCTCCTGAAGGTACTATTAGGCGCCTTACCTATCTTCTCTAACAACAGTGGGGTGACGCTGAAAAAACGCCAGTTCTTTTTAGTATGTCAATCAACAGATAACTATCAAAACTGAAGGTTGTAATAAAATTCAAGCATGATTCACTGTTGGTAGGCATTAGCCTACCACCATTAAGTTGAATTTGAGTATCATTCCGAGATGGGGAGTTATGAGTAAGGGATATATTCAAACCGTGAGTCTTAACACTTAAAATAGGTGTATAGACCCTGTCAAGTCTCTTGTGACCTACTTCCTCTATAAGGCTATCTAGTAGATTCTCTGGATAACCATAGCCCAAGAACATTGACTTAAGGAGCTGGCATTCAATCAATAAATCGCTCTGTTGTGAAACAATACGTGCGGCTGTTACTAATTGGCGCTTCACAACAGAGCATTTCTGGTGGGAAGGGTGGCAGCTCGAAAAGTGTAAAAAAATCATTAAAGTAGGTGGCCTTTCTATGGATACTGGCCTCAAAACAACCTTGGGTTCTATTTTTCACCAGCCAAACATCTAAATACTCTATTGCTTCTGTATTAAATGCTGAAGTAAATTGGAGGAAGTTGGTAGTTTGGTTGAGATAATCCACTAGTTCTATACTGGCCTGAGAAGAACCTCTGAACAAAATAAAAATATTGTCCAGGAAGCGGGTATGGTGAACAATGGCACTGGTTAAATCATCCTTCTTGAAAATGAACTCAGTCTCCCAGTATGCCATGACAAGGTTAGCAAAGCTACACCCACACGATGAACCCATAGCGACCCCAATCCTTTGTAAATAGAATTCATTACCAAACATAAAAAAAATTTGGTCAGAATCAAATCCAATAGTTCCATGACCAAACTGATTTCACTGTTGGGAGCCCCTTTCCTCTTCAACATCAGGGAAATCCATTCAATTCCCACAATGTGAGAAATACAAGTATAGAGGTCCTTAACATCTACTGTCAAGAAATTATAGTCATCCTTATACTCAATTTTATCCACCTCTTCTAGGAATGCCCAAGAATCCCTGCACACCTGCATCTCTGATTTCAAATACTTTTTTAACAGATTGTCAATGAATTTAGCTATAGGGTACATGAGAGAATCACGTCCATCCACTAGTGGGCGCATAGGCGGTTCATCCAAGCGCTTATATATCTTAGGGGTACCAAACAAGTAGGGAAACCTGGGGTAGGACATTATTAAATAGTTGTATATATTCTGTTCAATTCTCCCCTCAATGAATAAATCATTGATGCAGTTTTTAATAAGCTGATATGCTTTACTATCCTCCGAGTGTGAACTAGACTGGTAAGCTGGAGAATCAAGGAGTGACTTCATACGTCTCTCATAATCAATGTTGTCAAAAACTACAAGTCCACTCCCCTTGTCTGGTTTACATACACAAATGCTTTGTGATCTAATAAAATCTAAGTAATCCTTTTCCTCTTTAGTAGTGTTAAATTTATGTCCCTTCTTCCAGCTAATGTAATGGATTTGCCTCACATCAAGCTCGCAAATCTGTTCAAACATTTGTAGTGCTGGGTGTAAGGGAGGATTATAAGTGCTTGGCACAGAAAAAATACTAACATTAGTTGATCCACTATTCTTATTACCCATTAATAAAAATAAATTAAATTTTCTGACATAAAGCTTAATGTCAATAATCATTTTCACTAAGTCCAGTTTTTGAGTAGGGACAAAGGTATGTCCTTTCGACAACAGGTCAGCCATCTCTGATGTAATAGTCACTGTTGAATAATTATAGACTTTAAAGTCACCTTTGTGGTTGGTGACTATTAAAGGCCCAACAACCACATGGTTTGCCGTTACACAAAAGTCTCCATTGTGGCCGACCTGTAGAATAACTTGGTCATCCACCTCTGGTGACAAAGCATTAGTGAGTTAAGTCTCTTCCAGGTCTAGTTCCTCCATTTGCTGTTTTTTTTCCTCTTGTTGTATTGTTGGGGCTGCTTTTGCTTCACCCTGGCCCCTGTGTGGTTGCCCTGCTGAAAATTCTGATTGTGGGTAGCATTTGATTGAGGTTGGGGGCCGTTAGATGATCTAGAAGCATTCATCAATCTCTCACTCCTCCTAACCTCAACTACTTCATTGAAATCAGGTTCACCAAGGCAGTCACTCAAATCATCACCAAAGGGTGATAAATCATTGTCCAAAGCATCAAGATTTTCTCTATTGTTGGTCGAACATTTACTAGTACCAACAGTTCCCGAAGTCAGCTGATTGTATGTATGGTTTCAGAAGGCATGGGGTAAGCTGTCCCCTGTTCATATGTGAAAAGGTCTCTTTCAAGTTTTTTAATTTAATTCCCTTTAAGTTTAAGCATATGCTGGTCAATACTTGGGAAAATATGGTTATATTCGAATTTGTAACTGTCAAAGTCTAGGTCAGATCTGATTTTAGTATCCAATTCTGTTATGACTTTGATCATCTTCTCCACCCATTTATTATAGTGCTTAATGATAAGTTCAATTAGTTCTGAACCCTGTCTATCAAACAACTTAATAAGCTCTTGGTGGAACTCCGATTTCGCCTCTAACCCCGTAGGAAAGTGATGGCACATCAAGCCTTTTGGCACTATTTTCAACTTGAGACATTCACGGAAGTAAACAATCTCAAGTTGTAGTTTTTTCACTTTAAGTAGACAAGAGTCAAAATATTTAAGATTGGAAACCAAGTCAGAAGCTAAACAATTACCTCCTCCAGCCAGACCACTTGCTGTTCTCCCATTCAATACACCTGATAGGATGAATTCATCTGCTATCCATGTAGTTAGGGATGGTGAAATCGATGATCCAATAAGCCCAGAGGAAGTAGCACCATTAGAACCTTCAATACTCTGGTTGATGCCTTGTTGTCACTGTTCTGTTGGCTGCCCACAAATTGCAGGCTGCAATGTTCTCACAGATTCCGATGGATTGTCAATGATGCCCGTTCGCTGAATTGATATTCCGCTTATAGTATTAGGTGACCCAGTCGCAAGATTAAGTGAACTGACCGCTTATTAAAAACTGCATCAATGATTTATTCATTGAGGTTAGAATTGAACAGAATATATACAACTATTTAATAATGTCCTACCCCAGGTTTGCCTACTTGTTTGGTACCCTTAAGATACATAAGTGGATGGATGAACCACCTATGCGCCCACTAGTGGATGGACGTGATTTTCCCATGTACCCTATAGCTAAATTCATTGACAATTTGTTAAAAAAAGTATTTGAAATCAGAGACACAGGTGTGCAGGGATTCTTGGTCATTCCCAGAAGAGGTGGATAAAATTGAGTATAAGGATGAGTGTAATTTCTTAACAGTAGATGTTAAGGACCTCTATACTTGTATTTCTCACATTGTGGGAATTGAATGGATTTCCCTGATGTTGAAGAGGAAAGGGGCCCCCAACAGTGAAATCAGTTTTGTCATGGAACTATTGAATTTGGTTCTGACAAAAAATATTTTTATGTTTGGTAATGAATTCTATTTACAAAGGATTGGGGTCGCTATGGATTCACCGTGTGAGGGTAGCTTTGCTAACCTTTTCATGACATACTGGGAGATTGAGTTCATTTTCAAGAAGGATGATTTAACCAGTGCTATTGTTCACTATACCCGCTTCCTGGACAATATTTTTATTTTGTTCAGAGGTTCTTCCCAGGCCAGTATAGAACTAGTTGATTATCTCAACCAAACTACCGACTTTCTCCAATTTACTTCAGCATTTAATACAGAAACAATAGCGTATTTAGATGTTTGGCTGGTGAAAAATAGAACCCAAGGTTGTTTTGAAGCTAGTATCCATAGAAAGGCCACCTATTCTAATGATTTTCTACATTTTTCGAGCTGCCACCCTTTCCACCAGAAACACTCCGTTGTGAAGGGCCAATTAGTAAGGGCCACACGTATTATTTCACAACAGAGTGATTTCTTGGTTGAATGCCAGCTCCTTAAGTCAATGTTCTTGGGCTATGGTTATCCAGAGAATCTACTAGATAGCCTTATAGAGGAAGTAGGTCACAAGAGACTTGACAGTGTCTATATCCTTATTTTAAGCGTTAAGACCCACGGTTTGAATATATCCCCTACTCATAACTCCCCATTTCGGAATGATACTCAAATCCAATTTAGTGGTGGTAGGCTAATACCTAGCAACAGTGAACCATGCTTGAATTTTATTACAACCTTCAGATTTGATAGTTATCTGTTGATTGACATACTAAAAAAGAACTGGAATTTATTCAGAGTCACCCCACTGTTGTTAGAGAAGATAGGTAAAGCCCCTAATATTACCTTCAGGAGAGGGAGAAATCTTAAAAACTTATTGGAAGTACATGGTAGAGGTACTCCAAGAGTTACAGGAATGTTTAAATGTGAGTCCTGTAGTATTTGTAGGTATATAGAAGTTACCAACTCCTTTATAATAGATCAAGTTCAGTATAGGGTAAATTTTAATTTAATTGCCAGTCTAAGAATGTTGTGTATCTAGCCAGATGTAAATTCTGTCCAGCATACTATATTGGGAAAATGGAATGTAGGTTCCGCGACAGAGTGTATGAATACCAATATGCAATTTCTAAAGAAAAATTGGAAAATGCCTTGGCAAAACATATTTATTTATGTCAAGGGCATAGATTCACATATATGGCCTTTGAACAGGTATCCCAACCCTTAAGGGGTGGCCCAGTCCCCCTTCACTTAGAGGAACTTGAACTTGCTTGGCAGATAAGGCTGAATGGCTACAAATTTCCAGGGCTTAATGATATGTGTTCCATCAGTTGCATGTTGAAATGTAAAAATTTGAGCAGATGATGGTGAAAGGTGGCACTTGTGTTTGAGATTTATTTTCAAACATGTAGTTGCTTTGATATCCGCTTTAATTTCTACAAATGTGTAAATTAATATGGGCATATCCTGTCTTGTATTTAATGTTTGGTGTCCCTATGGCAGTTCATTTGGATCGAATATTTTTATCAACTTTTTATTCAATCTTTATTGACTGTGAAGCAATACCTAGTATACATTTTCAAAGTAGAATTTACTGTACTAAAGTTAAATTCATTTATTATATTAGATAGTTTAGTTATCTTGTTCATTGGTTTTGGAATCTACAGTGTTACCCTTTTAACTATAATAGTATTTGTGTACAGCTTTAAGTAACAATGTTGCTTTCAATGCGAGTTTCAATACATCACTTCCACTATGTTTTAAATGCAATGTGGAGCAAATAATTGTTCACTTCTGAAGAAGTTTGCTTTGGTGCAAAAGAAAAGCGCTTCAAGTTTTGTTATTAAACGGAAGATTCGTCTCCTGAGCTGTACCGTTTTTTGTTGTTTTATTTACTACCCTGTCTGTGTGCTGGTTCACTCATTTGTGATGCTTGATTCTTTTTTCATATAAATCGCTGGGAAGGCATTTAGTAATCTTAAATATTTTATTGGTGCTTGGTATACTTGCTTCTTGCAACTCATTTGTGGATTAGTTGACCACATTTCTGCCTATACGTTATCACAGGGGTAGACCGAGACTAAAATGGCAAAAAAACACATAAAGCCGGAATTGAACATGCGCAAATCTGATAATACTGAATTCACTTCACTGAAACAGAAAAAAACGAAGCACAAAACACCAAAAATAACCAGCTGATGCAACTTGATGTACCACTCCCATCCAATGCCATAACTAATTGAAAACGCACACAAAACACCCACATGTGCATCGACAAATACATATGTCCATGTCAGAAAACAATGTCTTGCAATACTCCATAGTGCCATTTTCCACAGTACACTTCCAAAAGAACAGTGCTAAAAAACATGTCATCTCCATAATAAAATCACTCAAGCCAATTACAACTCTTTCCATCAGTGCAGTACACATATTTCACATCTTCAATAGTGCTGCTATCCCTTTAAGCAGTGAAACCAATTACAATTCTTCCCATCAGTGCAGTACACGTATTTCATATCTTTAATAGTGCTGCTATGGCTTTAAGAAACTCCAACACAGAGTAATCTGCTTTGTGTTCCAACAAAAACTCAAACTGTTGTTGCCTCTGCAGTAATCGGCGTTTCTTAGGCAAAGGTGGACAGCCTGCACTCATTCTGATTCTCAACTCATCCACTCTGTTCTGTTCCCTTGCTAAAGTAAACATCATGACATGCAAATCTGTTGCACGATTCCCCAACAAACATCTCAGACGCCTATGCCACGCCTCTACAGAGTTTTGGGTACGTGGCAAAAATAAAGCATTCAACTCCCACACATTCCAAAATTGTACAGGAAACAAAGGTGGAAATCTAGACACTACATTATGTCTAGTAGTGAATTTTCTTTGCTTCCCCAACAAGTACCAGTCTGAGAAATACTTTATCAAATCAGAACCCTCAGGAGGAAAATTAGCACGGAGTGACTGAAAGGCAGGCAACACCTCATCCTGTGGTAGAAATGCTAACGCTGCCAAACACTTCACGGACAGTTGAAATCTATATGAACTGTTGTACAACCCAGCTAGCCCAAGAGACTGCAATTTATGCTAGATATTCCTTCCATAATAGAAAAAAAAACAGCCCTTCGAACAGCCCCATTAATATTCATTCTCACACTTTTTAAAGCTGCTATTTCAAAATCACACAACACATAGCTGACATTGATTTGAAATACTTCTGCTGCCATCAATTCAAACAGACAGTTCCACATCATGTTGTACGATTTCAAAGACTTCTTAGACATCAGTGAAAACATCAAGGGTACTGACTTACTGTAAGCTCCGTACTTAACTAATCCGTGAATGCTGTATAGCTGTCTACATACAGTCCCTTTACTGAAGTATGTTCCATCCATTAGCCAAATTGTTGCTCTGGACATATCATACAGATTATTAACAGTGGTAAACACTACTGGCAACATCAGCAGATCTCCTTTGCAAAAACACTCCATCCTTCAACGGAAAAAGAGTAACATCTAAAGTTTCCAATGTTAAATAGTCATCTATCATTGCTGTAAAGTGTTTCTTACGCACTTTCGTAATCTGTTGCAACACACATTTCCTACTAGGCATAGTTGCAGCTAAGTCTAACGAAGTAGAAGCAAGCACATCGTCCACAATTAAACACGGTGTATCTCTTGATAGCTCAGCTGTTTGCTTTAAGCTACTACACACTAAATACTTCTCTATCTCACAAGGGTCCCCAGCATGATTATGGGTGACCGACTTGCATAATTCTTCACCATCATTAACATTAATGGTTATAGCCGTTCCTCTACATTTGTCTCTACATTTGTACTTACAAGCCCAGTATTTCTTACACTTACAGGACTTTTCCAAATGATAGAGATAGCTGTCCACAACAAGCATATGCTTTCCTTTTTGTGACCGCATCGTATCATACACAGTTCCAATAATTCCTGGAACGCCGTACGTCACATCAGCCATCTTAACTTTCTGGTACTTCGTGCAACAGGTAAAAGTGGTATACCCTTTTTATAAAATTTCTCAGCTCAAACTAAGTGGAATAATAAATCTCTCTGAATTACTGTAGCACATATTAAACTAATATACTGCTTCATACCATGTTACTAGTGACAGATAATATACGGTACTCAGTAGTTTTCAAATATATAGTAATTCACATTTTGCACTTTCGGTAATGTGTGCTTTGCACGTTTTAGTCTCGCTTATGTTGTCTTTGGCATTCTTATAACTCGATCTACTGAAGTAGATCCATACATATATATATATATATATATATATATATATATATATATATATATATATCAAATTGTATATTGAGTTGAATTTACAGAGTACATGTAGTCTAGTTTAGATTTAAGGTACTGTGTATTTTTTCCATCTGTAATTATTCAAGAATAGTATTCCCAGATATGTCAGTGTGATAATCCATTAACATTTCTAGGAATAGTATTATTTATAGGTATGTCATAAATTTAACACACTCAATTTGATCTTCATTTAGAGAAGCCTTAAGTTGAAGACTTCTAGTGCTAAAAATCACAATATTTGCCTCATTAGTATTAATTCAAAAATCTGTATCCCTCATATATTATTTAATTAATTGTAGTTTTTCACTGTTTGTTGACTTACTGGCAAAATCTGGAGAGCATTAGCATATTATAATACAGCACACAGTTTCTTCCTCATTTTGGATGTGTCCATACTTCCCTTGTTTACCTTATAGCAACTGATATAGAAGAGGCATAGGGCTAGCAGAAATCCTTGTTTGTCTGCTTTGTTGACCTTTAATTTTTTCACATTAGCTCCCTAGTTTGTTGTTAGTTTTGCCTGGGCCAGTCTTCAGCACAAACTACTGCAATGCTATTTCATTAGTTAACTTAGCATTCTCAATGTTTTGCTAAGTTTGCTGTGTTTTACCATATTAGCATCTAAGTCAGCAAAACTGCAAAATCTAATTGTAATCAAGTTTCCAGATAATGTAGTGGAAATATAGAAAGTGATTGTTTTTGTAACACTGAGACAAGTGCAATATTTTGTCTCTTAACTGTACTTTGAAAAGTTTGGAGTTTACTGATTTAAACACATTTATTAACATAATTGGCCTAAACAGTGGAGGAATTTTAGGGTCACCTTTTTATGGATTTTAAAGGCTATAATATAGCATACCTTTCATGTGTCTTAGAATCTCATGTGATCAAAGTTATGTAGGGAATTGAATGTAGAACATTCTTGCCCATTTGTCAAACTGTCAAGATGGGGAGCTTTCTGAAACGTAATTTTCTGTTTTCCCCAGAATTATTTCCTGATGGAGTAGATTGATGAGTATGAAGGACACCAGGAGTGCACAGTAAGACAACAAAACCCCACATATAAAATTGTGTTCTTGACACAATAGTATTATTGAGTAATGTAATGCATTCTGCTTGACAGATTGTGTTTCGTGGAATATAATAGATGAGACTTATAAGTAAAGGCATAGCTTCCAGGTCCAAGGAAGTCATAGCATCACACTTTATTTGGCCCTTATCAGATCCATCATTGAGTATAATGCCCCCTTTGAGATGTACCTGACCAGACATAAGCAACAGTTGGAATGCCCACAAAGGTTCTATAGCAAGAGAATCCTGGGTATAAACACATTGTTCTTTATAGATCACTTTAAAGCTGTATCTCTACAGTCTGTCTCCTACAGGTTACTAAGGGGCGATCCATGCCTGGCATAGAAGTCTTCCTGGGATCCAACTCTGATGGAGATTTTGCACGGCCACAAAATAAATAGCATCAAAGCCACTAGATTTAAGGATTTAAATGTTGCTTGTGATATAAATAAGACATGTTAATGAGACAGACATGTGTTTCAGAGGATCTCCATTTTCTGGAACAGATTCCCCATCCATGTAAAGTAGAGTCCACCTGCAACTATATTTAAATGTAACCTAGACCAATGGATGGAAAGTTGGAAACTTACCCCTGGGTCTGGCCCCCATCGCTCTGATAGACAGAGGCAGACAGCAATGCCCAAACTAGCATATCCCACATATAACCTCTAGAAACTTTTTAACTGGCATGCCCCCTAATAAATATCCATAACACATAGGGACACAATTAGGTTGGATTGTACAACTAGGCTTACAAAGGTCCTGGTGATTCTTAGCCTAGTATATAAGAGACACTGATGCCTGGATTACCAGAAATCAAATAAATAGTGAACATAAGCCAGCTCAAGTTAGAGTACCACAAAAATAGCAACAGACCAGAAATAAATTGCAGAGTATTTAAGCTATACATTACACTGCAGTAAAGAGAGAAAATGCTACTTAAGTTGTTCAAGGATTTGAAAAGCACATAGCCCCCTAAGCTCTTAATGAGAGAACTATGGCTCCACAATCACCTACTTACTCATTTTAACTCCAAGACCCTGCCACCACTGGGAACAGGACAGGCTCTTCTTTGAGCAAACCCTGGAGTATTCTCCTTAGTTTATTGTTATATAATCTCAAAATAAGAGCAGATAGGCAAGTAAATCTAGGGGAATGTACTCCCCCACCCATGTGAGAGGGTGGAGTTTTGTTTGACCAACTGCCCAAACAAGAGTAGATTTTGTACTGTTGCATTAATAAATAATGCAAAGAATTTGTTAAAATTAGCTTGGGTTGAACACCTTGCATTGGTTTATTGATTTATAAGCATGGTGCATTACAAGTATGTTATATAAATTCTGTGCACCTTCAGTGTTTTCCAAGTTGAGTATATAGTAATTCAGCAAAACTCTTGACTCCATCTTCCCTGTTCAGGTAATGTAATAACATATTTCATCCAGATATGTTGTATATAGTTATACTAGATTCACAAAACAGAGTTTGACCTGCACAATAAAGCGATGGAACAAGCTGGGGAAATATCAGCTTGCTGATCACCATAATATTATATATTATGACATTTGGATATTTTGAGAACTATGCCTTTTTTATTTAATACATTTTCATAATTTTGTTATGTGATCTGGTCTAACAATGCATTGTGCCCTATGCTTTACTGTATTAATGTCAGCATGACAGGGTTTTATGAAATGGAGACTTCATCAGGATTTATAATAACTAAGTGGATCACAGGTAAACATTGTACTGACAACAGAAAAGGTGAATCTTCACTTTAAAAATAAACACAAGCATTTCCTGCATAACTAACTCCATCATTGTTCATTCATGGGGGGGGGGGGTGGGTAACTGGAAAACGTTGTTTCTCCCAAAGTTGCATGATCTAGAAGTAGCATTACCAATTTAAATGACTAAAATGGACAGACATTTTGTGGTTAACTGTGCTGTATGTTTTCCATGTAACACAATTAATAACAAGGCAGTTATACTTTACTGTCTCATAAAATTATATTTCATGAACCCTTTTCACTGGAACTACATTTTTTATTCTGCAAATGTGTAAATATTTTACTTTTTTCTTGCCTTAATTCTTTGCCTTTTATTTACTTATTAATTTTATGTCTGGTTTCCTCCAAGAATTAAATGAAATCAAGAAAATGTCTTAAGTTTTTTTTTTTTTTTACTAATTTCAAAAAGGAACTGTGGATAAAAAAATAATAATAATAATTTAACAGTTCCCAATTTAGAGGAACAGCTGTTTCATTTTGTATGCTGCAAATCTCCTGTGTTTATTTTCAGATCAAAACATTCTTTGTGCATCACTTTTTTACTAAAAGAGCACTTATTCTCTGGCTAATTTACTAAATACAGCTGTGTAATACTTTGTATAATAATTTATGTGATTAGATATAATTTAAACAACAAGCTAATGCTTTTTCTGGTGCTGTAATTTCCTACCATAGTACTACAGAAAAAAACTTTGCAAAGAGTAAAAATAAAGTTGTATTTCCTCATCACAAAAATAACAGTTTTGTTGAAAGGAATATATTGAGAGTAATAAGTATGACAGATAATTTAGTATTAAATTCAGATGATGGCTAATTTCATTTGTAATGTGATGTGGCACAGCCAAGTTAATTATATCCACCAAAAAGAATCTATTAATTATCATTGACAGTAGCAGAAAATCTGTTGAAAAAGTGTGGTCTAAACCAAAACTTTGTAGATTAGCAGCTCTGGGAGAGTCATAGCCATGCATCTGCCATGCACTTTGAACTAAAAAATTATAGCTTGAAAGCTGTTGGGAGGAAATACAATGCAGGAAGAACTGATGTATGAATACCTCCAGAATGATCAATGGAATCGTCTGGCTGCATAAATCACTACCTCCAGCTGCATTAGTTAACTCAGCCAAAAGTTTGCTAAAGTTAAGTGCTGGGGAGTTTAGCAGATAGGTAGTGTTGGGGGGTGTCTGTACATATGAATGTGTGTTGCTGTGTGTGTGTGTGTGTGTGTGTGTGTGTGTGTGTGTGTGTGCAGTGTTATGAGAGGTGTGTGCATGTGTTTGTGTGTCTACAAGGTGAGTGTGTGCATGTGTCTGTGTGTCTATAATGTGACTGTGTGCATGTGTCTGTGTGTCTGGGTAGTTGTAGTAGGGGCGGTAATTAAGAGGTGAATGTATATGTGTGTGTGGGTGAATGGGTGAGTGAATCCATGAGTGTGATCCATTTTGTGTGTACGAGGCTTGTTGAGAATATGTTTATGTGTGTGTGTGTGTGTGTGTGTGTGTGTGTGTGTGTGTGTGTCTGGCATGCTCCTGTTGACTAAAAGCAAGTCTTGCAATACTGGAGAAAGGGACACTAGACACCAAGGACTACGAAAGATAATCCTAAGTCACTTTAAAAGTTAATAGACTAACAGGTTTTGCAGAATGGAAGATATATTGGAGAACACTAGACACAAGGGGCACTTTTAAAAAATACCCTAATCAACTGTAAAGTTAGTAAACCTGGGGTCTGCTGCATGAAGCATAGCAGCACTACTAAAAAATAGGAAACTCTAATGCCGGCAATTAATAACCACCTGTAATTGTCCAAGACGTATGAGGGCTGTGCTCAATACCTCCAGACAAAGCTGGGGGAACAATATACAACACCAGAGATTCTTTCTAAGTATTACTTTGATACACTTAAAAGAGATAATAGAGTAACTTGACTAGCATCACAATACATTTTCTAAACAATAAGAAGAATGAATCTATTATGCCTGGTATTATGGACTGACTGTAACCATTCATGTTGTATGAGGGACAGTGCAAAGCAGAAAGTAACATCAGGGACATTCAGTGTTGATATGTGTGTGTATGTTTGTGTGTGTGCGACTCTGAATGTCTTTGTCAGATTGGGGATCCCAATTGCCCCAAAACACTGTCAGACTAAGTTATTTACTCAAGGTCACATAGTAAGCAAATGAAGGCCGAGAGAATCAAACCCTGTACCCCACAAAGCAGCTGGTTAACAGCTCATTGCATTAATGCTGTGTACTAACTACTACATTAGTCAGTCTTGTTCTGTGTTTTTTTAAGCATTTGATCCTTTTTGCTTTTTAGACTTGTATTGTTTCCTTGTCATTTCAAAATCTGGAATTTTTATTATAAAACAGCATTGAATACATGAATTTAAAATTCTGATCTTTGGTTACCAAATTTTCTTTTACTGTAGTGGCAAAGTTACAACAAAAGTCTGTCTGTATCTAATTAGTCAGTTGCCTAACATTCTAGACAGCCAAAAGAGGTTTACCTGATGAATCAGATAATATAAAGAAAGGACTTATAGTTGTCAGTTAAGATATATGTATGAAAGCCCAAAAGCGTAGAGAAAACTACTTTTTATACTTTGTTGCAGTATGCAGGTATCAGCAGCTTATTCAAGGGAGCGTGAGATATTGGCAGAATCATTGAAGAGATAGCTACTACTAGCCTTATCTCCTGCCTTTGGTTGCGTATATAAAATTTTGTTGGTAACAGACTGCTTTATTATTTATTTAAGATTTTGTTTACTGGGAAAGACTGATTTGGAATGAAGCCAATTTTCACCGGAAGCTCGGGGAGAAATGCTGCAGACGCATGTCTCTGAAACGTGGGAGGAAACCCACACGGACGCAGTGAGGACATGCACACTTCGCACAGAAGGCACTCCAGCTGAGAATCGAACCTGGGAACCTCTTGCTGTGAGGGAACAATGCTACCGCTGTATCACTGCATCAACCAAACTATCTTCTGCAGTAGGCCACAATCTCAACAGCAAATCTGCTGTACTAATGAGAGATTGTGCTTGGTATGCAATTGACAGTACAAATTTGTATTTGTTAACTGGATAAGCTTAATGGACCCATGTGTCTCATTTCAGGGGTAACCCAGGAGCACTGACAGATTAAGTGACATGCTCAGAGACACAGAGTAGGTGAACTGAGGTAGAAGGAATCAAACCTGTACCCTGAGCTTCAAGAAGTCACTCAGTAACAACTCAGAGCCTTTAATTCGTATCATCATGTAATGAACAAGCCACCTAAATTGGTAACGTCTTACAGTTTCTTTAAATGACAACCCAAGAAATTTCTTCAATGACTTGTTACACAGTACCGTAGTGGAAATATCCTAACTCCTGAAACACTGGGGACCTAGCTGGCAAAGAAAAGCATTTAAGGTTAGACAAAAAGGAGCTCAGGTAGTTCCTTGGACAAAGAAAATGTGAGTGCTGAACAGTGTAGAATTCATTAAGTCAAGGTTGGAAGCTTGAAAGCACATAAGAAAATGAATGCAGCAAAAATCTTTGACGATATACAACATATCATTTAAATATGTAGATATTGTATATTATCAGATAGTGACCTTTAGTTGGTTCATAGCTAGTTACTCAGTATGTGGTCCTGAAGACTATTAAGGAGCTGAGCTAAATATCCTAATTGTCCCAAAGCACTGTTTGGTTTAGTGACTTACATTAGGTCACATAGTATGCAAATAAAGGCTGAGGGAATCAAACCCTGTACCTCAGATAGCTTGTTAACAGCTCATTGCCTTAATTCCCTGTATTAACCACAAAATGTTTCATGTCTTGTTCTGTGGTTTTTAAGCATTTAATATTTTAGGGATCATCCAAATCTAATATGTGTCTTCAGCCTGTTTGTCAGAACACTACATGACAATGCAAAAATTAGTGTTAAATTCTCCTCCCACAGTACTATATACTCACACGATACAAAAGGATGACTCAAAAGTAAAACCTCCCAATGTTGTGTAGGTGAAGTGGGACCAAAAGAGATTAGTCACCACCAAACTTTTCTCATCACTGTTTCATGCACAAACTTGCACCTTTTAAGTATCTAGCTATTTGTCTATCTATCTGTCTACTTTGTTAAATGAATAGGTGGATTGGCACAAGCAGCCTTTTCAGCTATGACTCAGGACAAATGGCAGTGATGTTTTACAGAGCTTGACATACAATAAGAGTACACCTGGTAATAAAACTAACAAATATTATCTCATATATTATTTTCCCCCTTAAAGTCAAATAGTTGGCAGTAACCAAGAAAACATTCTGCCTGCAATCTGTCTTACACTGGAAAAGAATTGCAACAAAACACAAAATCCAGCTGTTGTACCCATTCATACATGTGTGTGTGCACGTGTGTGCATGCATTTGCGTTGGTACATGTGCTGAGATCGGCTAGCGCATCATTGAGGATGAGCTAGTATGTATTGTGCTCTCTGGTGCTTGTACAGACTGATGATTCTTCTATGACCCAACATTGGATTAAATGGGCAGTCAGGGAGTGAATAAATGACATTTCAGCTTCCCTTACAGTGTATGCTTTCCAAACCGCTCAAAGCCCTAACTAGTTAATCGAACAGTTTCCCTAATGACCATCCACACAAGACTCTAAAAAGAGGAACCCCCAACACACGCCATGTGTGGGTCCTCATCTTCCACACACCCTTAATTAAATATACAAACTTAATTTTCACACAAATGTGAGGAAAGGAGAAACATCCCACTAATGTTAATATGGTACTTGTTTAAACTGTCTTACAGTTTCACTGCTGACTTGTGACGGGGGAGTGACAACACTGTAAAAATGCAACTGGGAAAAAACATGCACAGAAATGGACATCAGCTTTTCATAGGGAAGTCAACATTTCATATGGTTATGTTGTGATTAAAATATGGACCACAAATGCCAGGTGGCATTGTACAAATTGTGCTCATGGCACATGAGCCTCAAAATGTGTCTCACACTAAAGTGCTCTGATGACCAGTAAACTACTGTCATATGTTTTGCTGAGTCTCTCAGAAGTACTACAGTGATTAGAGAAATTACCCTGAACTGGTCTGAATGGAAGTGAATAGAGTGCTATGAATATTTCTATGGATTCTGCAGAAATTATTATTTTAGCTAAGGTGTTTGCTATGTTGCTCTCTATTTGTCTTTTACATGGGTATGCAGTACCTCATCTTACAGAATTGCTGATCTTCTCTCTTATAGATCGTGCAGTCAGACTCTGCTTCACTGCTGTTGAATAAAGTTGAAGATAACAAGGCTCAGAGAGAGAAAACCATCCTGTGCCATTTCCAGTGAGTAAGGAAATTCATCTATCATCTATATGAAAGGTTTTCGCTAGTTACTTGTGATATTCAAAGAGTCACTGCTTGCTGTGTTCTTCTCACAGAGGGTAGTGCTTGTAAAGACTACAGACTGTAATGGACATCCTTGCTACTAGGGGGACACCTGTGTAATACTGAACATAAGGGAGAGAGGCAACACTGTATCACTGAAGGAGTATTGTGACTCCTGTATGAAAAGCCTGGGAAACCAGCCTTTGTACATCAGTGGATCTGAATCGAACATTGATTATTTCATTGTTACCTGTAACAGATGCTGTCATGCAAAAGGAAAGGAGTGATCCATTCTTATGTTTCTGTAATGTGGATGTAAAAGAATGGCAAAGGGGGACAATGTGTTTCACCATAATTTTGCTGCTAGGAAAGAACAGCTTTCCATATGTCAATGTTACTAAGTAGCTCCATAGTAGTTATCCTGGACATGTTATATACCAGAATGCTGAATATTGTACCCGAGTCACCTGGAAACAACAAAATTAGACCCCTTGTTTATCACTTTTTGTGGTAACTTGGTTATGATTTAGATATTGAAAACTTTGCCAAAGACTGCACTGAATATCAAAAGATGTAAAACACACTGCTACAACTACTCCTTTACCCTTTGATAGTACCATCTGTTCCACAGCAATGCATGCATACAGGCCTTGTGAGTCCTTTTGTAAAGTTGGCATTTCTAATAATGTTGGGCAGGCACTTATAGTGGTCAGAAATCATTTGTATGGAGTTAGTAATTATGGGAAAGAATACTCCATATTCATAAGCATTGAGTGTATTTGTGTGCAACTGTTTGCACTGCTTTTATTCCACAGTCATGTCTGGGACACACTTCATAGGCATGGACCAATCACACTATTGATGGCAGGGTACACTGTTTCTTTTTTCTCTGACACACTGGTGCATATAATACACTGTTGCACACTATGTGTACCAGTGTTGGAAGATAACAGCAGACTTCCATTTTCGCATAATATTCTTGTGAGCTATTTTGCAGTATGCAACAAAAGATTGATGCTGTGTGTTTGGAAGAAAGTATGTAACTTCAAGTATGTGTGTGTGTGTGTGTGTGTGTGTGTGTGTGTGTGTGTGTGTGTGTGTGTGTAGTTGTGTAATTTATAAACCTGCCTGTAACAGCTCTGAGTTATTCTATGGGGGTGGGATGCCTCGCAAGCTGTGACAGAGAATGTATAAGCATATGTCGGAGGTTTGGAGTAGTGGTATGTTGCCCTGACTCTAGTGCACAGTTTCCTGGGTTCAAAACATAGCAGTGATGACTTTTGAATATGGGCACTGTCAACTAACATCGGGTAGCATGGTGCCTGGGCAATTTTTTTTTTTGGGCTAGGCTTCTAAAGGCTCCAGGGCCATTAGCCTAGTACACACCTATGAACATATATATATATATATATATATATATATATATATATATATATATATATATAGAGAGAGAGAGAGAGAGAGAGTCAATCCAAAGCAAATAAAAAAATCTAATGCTTTAGTCAGATAGTCACTTAATTTTCAGAGGTTTAGAAAATTTCATATTTTTGTCCTGGATGATATTCGTAAAGATCATAAAAGTGGTGATCCAGAAATGTTGCTGGATATAATTAATCTATATTGGCAATTGCATTCATAAGCCACTGTTACCCCAAGACTGAATGATGTTTTGCTGTTTCCATTAACCAAATGATACTGTTGTCATTGGCTGAGGGTACAGGCGAGTTAGGTTGTACAGCTATGCTTGTTGGCATGGTGACTCTTTATAGGATACAGTCTATACATCCCTTTTTGTTTAACTATGTTTTCAGTGTTGTATGCTACGGATGCGATGGTGTTGCTTAGCAAAACATCATATTGATAAGGCTGGATGGGAAGTGGGTTTTATATTCGTTACTGCAGTTATACTTGTGAACTTACATAAACTTGTCAACTCCGCTATTCTGTACCTTGAATGCTGATTTAAATAACAACCATATAACTTGATTTCGTGAGGTATGCATTTATCTACCCTATTCCCAAGTGCATACTGGCCTCTTCATATTTTGCTCTGGGCTGTGCTATGTGGAACATCCTGTACACCAGTTCTTTTCAGTTGTGCCAGTCTGTATGACTAGTGTTAAAAATCTTTAAGAGACAAAATGTTTACAAGAAATTGCTTGCGTAAACAAATTGCTAGTGATAATTGTGCATAGTCTGAATAAGAATATTCAAGACATTCTGAAGCAAATTGGTATTAAACACTTTGCAGCTAACCACTCAGCCACAGTGGACTGGAAAGACTTTGTGAACTGTTAAAAGATATGAGACACTGGTGAGCCACTGCAACACACTATAACAATTGCTTTTTGTTTATGGTGTCACGTAGTCATGCACCATTACTAAGTAAGCAGTATTATTCCTGTGCAAATACATTTTAGACTGGACATAGTGTGGAGAACAATTTGCAGTGTATAAGTTCAGCAAATAAAGCAAGTCAGAAAGTGCTACAGAACTGGTAAAGGGCAATTGTTCCAAATTATTTCAAGAACTAAACCCTAAAAGCACACTGACAAAGTTAGACCAGTTAACAAGAAGTCAACAAGTGGATGGTCCACAACTTATTAACAGATGGGGGTGTGTGAAAAACACTAGATACACAAAATAATGCCACAAAAATGATGATTTCCTAAGCCAGTTTCTAAGATGCACGTGTCCAGGTCTATAGCCAAAGAATTATAGATATGTGAGATCAGGAAATGACTAACACATTTTATACCCAAAGAGGTGCAGATCTTTGATCAGAAAGGGATAGATGACTGAATTGCTCCAAACTAATGAGCAACCATAGTGTTAAAGTCATGGCATATCCAGCAGAAGGGTCCTTCAGGTCACAATGATCAGATCCTGAGGTGCTACAAACATACCATCCTGAGCTCATGAGAAAATATCCCACTTGAGCTAAATAAATGCAAGGAGTATTTATTTAATAAGAGGAAGCTTACAGGCACTGCTAAATAAATATTGCACTTATTTACTGTCAGTAAATAAAGCACTACCAAGGAATATGGTGGTGCCATAAAATGTCTTTTATGAGAAATGAAAGGAATATTCTTTTAAATAATACCTTGTGATTCATTAATGTTGTTTCATAAGACCATAATACCACCCCTAGCTTAATCATTTATGTATTGAAAAAGGTCATCTCTGACCACTCTGGTGGCAAAGAGGGATGATTCTAAATGGGTAAGCCTTTTAATACCAGTTCTTAACCCCCCCATTCTCTTTTGCCACACCTATCTTTGTGTTGTCAACAAAGAACTTGTTCCTTTTGCTTCCTTATTCAGACTTGTGTGAAACACGCACACTGAAGAGCACTAGATTATGGAATGAGACCTCTGATAGGCCATTAATCATTCCTTTTTCCTGGTATTTCACCTTTCACAACAACCACCTATCCTATACTGAAGCTATACAAAAGTTGAGTCCCTAAGTCTTGGTTGTACTCCAGCCACCTATTTGCCTTTCCTAGCAAATGACTCTGTGGGACTGTGTCAAGGGCCTTGGTAAGGTCCTGGTGGACCACATATATCAGTACTTCCCTGACACATTGTCTAGTAACCCAGTCACGAAACTTGATCTGGTTTGACTGAAAGGTAATTCCACCATGAATTATGTTGATGGTTGTCCTCTAGGAAAGCAATTGTTTCCCTCAGGATTCAGTCCATGACTTTCTCTGTCACTGCTGTTAGGCTAATAGGTAGTACCCTGGAAGTTCCAAGCTCCTCTCTTGCACAAGGATAAAACACTATTTCCAGTAATTCAATTCTACTGCACTGGTTAGTGATCTACTGATGGTTTGCTTCTATGAACCAGCAACCCACTAGCTAGATTCCTGAATATGCTGGGAGATAGCCCATGTGGTCCTTGTGCTTTATTTTAATAAGGGCTATAAGTTCTCTCTCTTCCTTCCCAATCTGTTGTCTGAGTGTCCACTGCTTTCCCGGCTCTGTGCTGCCTACATGTCAGCATGGCACCCTAGGCTTGCTTTTCTTTGTAAGACTAAAGTATGTATTCAGTGTCTCTGCTTTTTCTCTGTACTCTTTGATCTCCATTTAATCTTTACTTTTTCTGCCCTAGGCTGTCATACTCTTCTTTCTCTCTCCTGTATACCTAAAGACATATTTATTCTCTCCCTTGCCTTTTTCTGCCAAATTCCTTTGAATTTGCAGTTTTGTTGGACTCGCATCCTTTGCTACCAATCTGCTTGTTTTTATGTAGTGTGCTTCCTCCACCATCATTCTAGGCAAACAGCTGACTTTTAATTGAAATATTTTATTTACTTGCATTTGATAATCATGATAGTTCAACCAGAAGACCTCACTTTCAGCATAAGCTAATGGAGATAAGCTCTTTGTAGTGGTGCATAATCCATTTGCTAAGGAATATGAGTACATTTCTGAGAACTTGTATGAGAACTTTTTACTTATAATTTATTTGATGACTGGGTGAGTGGACAGGCCATGCCTTGGGCCAGAGACACAATGCAATGGAATGCAGTTTAAGTAATCAGAGTCAACCAAACCATAGTCAAGAAAACATTATGCTTTACATTGATAACAATATGGTGCTAAGTATAAGCAGTCAGAAAATGTTACTGTTGTTAACCAAAAGTAAAAATACAGTACTCACTATAAAGAGAGGCAAAAAAAGTTACTACTTACTAAGGAGTCTGATGAAGTATTTTTATGGCGAAAGTGCTTATAAAGAAATAAGACAGATAATTTAAACCTAAGTAAGGATCTCCATGGATGTTTATTATTTTTTGTTACTTTTTTACTGTACTAATAGTTGTTAACAGTACCTTAGTATTTAAGCTGAATCTAGAAGTATATATTACAGGTCAGTTAGATTACAGTCATGTACCATTGTTGGCACTACCAAAGATCATAAATTACAGTCATGTACCAACCATTGTTGGTACTACCAAAGATCATAGATTACAATCATGTACCATTGTTGGTACTACCAAAGATCATAGATTACACTCAGGTACCATTGTTGGCACTACCAAAGATCATAGATTTCAATCATGTACCATTGTGGGTATTACCAAAGATCATAGATTACAGTCATGTACCCTTGTTGGCACTACCAAAGATCATAGATTACAATCATGTACCATTGTCGGTATTACCAAAGATGATATATTACAGTCATGTACCATTGTTGGTACTGCCAAAGATCATAGATTACAGTCATGTACCAGTGTTGGTACCACCAAGGGTCACAGAACCTTAAATGCTGAGCTTTCTCTGCTACTTAATGAGGAGGTCAACATAATGGCAGGCAGGAAAACATTTATAAAATGTAGGATGTGCAAAGAACTAGTGGGAAGCGTTATGGAATGATATGATTAAAAATGTATTAAACACACTTACACTTTAGTCCAGATTATATACAGCTTAACATTATCTGTAGTATTTTTGAGACCATTATAGTATCACAAGAAATACATCTTTCTACATCAAAAGAGGGAGCCTGAGAGAACTTGATGAATACAGGACAGTTTTTTTTAAGAGTTGTTTTTATACTTGGCAGAAATAAGTACATTGACATTTAGGCAACAGTATAATAATTTATTGGGTTTGCATACAGGGACGCAGTGCTTATAGAACAGCCGGTGTCAGACAGGTATGTTATTGGTAGATACAAAAATGCAGAGCTGGACAGTGGCAGGAGAATCTGTCGTCTGATTTTTGGTTGCATCTTACATGTTTTTTTCTGTTTATTACAGAAAATGCAAAGATGTACTCCTTGGAATGAAAATGCACTGAAAATAGGCAGTCTTTTTCTGTGATTCTCAAGAATAGCCCAGAGGAGAAGGATATACTGAAAATAAGCAACCTGAAGCTAAATCATACCATGTAATATGGAAGTGCACCAGTGAAAGCCAGTACACTGGGGTTCAGAGAACAGAGAGTGGATTCCAAAGATGCTGATAAATCTTTTGCAATTTGCAATGTGTGTAGCACAGGCAAGGTGCCATGTGAAGGACGTTGTACAGTTCTGGAGGCCAAAAGGTATACAACTAGGTGGAAAGAAAGCATGCAGTTAAAAATGTAGATGAAAGTGAAGGGCCTTAGATATAAGGAAGGCTATGAAAGCTATGAATGCACACACGCACACACACTCATACACACATACTATGAGATATTGAAATGTGATTGAAATTACTTAAGTGATTATGAGATACTGAAAACATCTGTATTATTTATAGCTATAGTTTGAAAAAAAATTTTTATACGGGGCAACCCCCCCCCACATATGGAGATAACCCCCAAACATATATACCAATTTCTTGGTTGTACAATATTGTGGAAATGAGACATTCCCCAAAATAGTGCACTAGAGTGTTACACAATCCTTGAGCAAGTAATTTCCAAGGAACTGTGCTATGAGGACACAAAGAGCAGCTTATATGGGCATCACGTACACATGCACAGACACACACTTATGTATGTGTGTGTGTGTGTGTGTGTGTGTGTGTGTGTGTGTGTGTGTGTGTGTGTATATATATATATATATATATATATATATATATATATATAGATGTATATATGTGTGTGTGTGTGTGTGTGTGTGTGTAAGGGCTGAAAAGAGAGAATGGATGGGAATACTGTTTGGCAACACTGCATTGTTTGGAATGATTAGAAGGGGTGAAGCTAAACAGAATTGAAAGTGGCAGAAGAGACAACTTCAGGGCAGATGAAATAGGGATGTTTTTTATAGTTCTTGATGGATATGAGCAAATAGTATATGACAGAAAGAAGGGAAATATTCTAAAATGATTAGCCTGAGGTGCCATTATACTGTTACAAAGAATGAGGCAAATGATCTCCACAGATCACAGATCTTATTCTTTCAGTATTTGTATATGTTCATACATATGGCTGGTTAATTTTAAACAGATGTAAACATTGTTGGGATTGTGCCCCATACTTCCCAAATGTTGTATAACTTTCTAATCATGGGATGCACTAATATCACAAAGGACACTACGCATCCTGCAAGAATGTTCTCCTCTCCTTCATGATATCATTAATGTTTTCTGGAATTTTGCTATGCCTCTGTAACATACCTGAGTATAGTGACTCTGTCAGTTTTAAACAATGTAATTTCCCACCCATCACACCATTTCACATGTAAAAAACAAATCTAAATTTGTAAGCTACACCAGTTATTTATCTTTCCATTCATCTGTAAGGTGAGCATGAGTAAATGTAGCTATGACCTTCCAGATTGTGTGCCAGAATACGAAAATGAACATGTATGTATGTATGTATATCAGAATGACAGAATTGCATTAAACAATAAACACATGAACAAACAGATTGATCTTTGGCAGAACAAAATATAGTCTGAAAAAAACATTTAATTGTAAAGTCTATTTAAAAGTAAATTAATTTGTGTCCTTGTGAAATACTGTACTCTTAGTCCGTGTTCATTTAATCAAGATTCAGAATATCACAGAAAGTTTGCAAGCATTTTCTAACCCCTGTTAGACTCAGAGAAGAGTGAGAAGGTTTGTGCTGCAGTTTTTATTAGTTTCTTATGCTTTCTAAAGTTTGTGTGATCTTGCAGTTAGTAGATATACAATTCAGGGTTGTGAGGTTTGTCACCACTTTGGAGATACAGGGGAACTTGCTCCTTAAGAAAAATGTTTTTGTAACTTTGGGAGCATTATGATTTTGAATTGCTATTTCTCAAGTTATCAAATGATTTGGAGGCAAATAATTGTGTCGATTAATTAAGATGCAGTTTTTCGTAGTAAACTCCTTTGAAAGAAATGGCAATGCAGGTAGCTTGCCTCATCATATCTGACAATATGCAACTTACATATTCAAACTCAGAAGTCACACAGTCTCCAAAAAAAGCAGCTTCTTAACACCTTAAGCCAGTACAAGAAATACCTGAATCATTTTCAGTAAGACGAATAGTGTCAGTGTTTACATTTTAACGGTAAAGTGTCAGTGTATACATTTTAACAGTAAAGTGTTAGTGTATGCATTTTAACAGTAAAGTGTTAATGTTCTCTATAACTTCACTACCAACTTCAACTGAAAAAAAAATGAGAGAAGGCAAAACAGAGAAAATTGTTTTGCCACTGTATTAGAATAAGAGAAGAGAGAGAAAAATGAAGCAATATAAAAATATGTTTTTTATTAGCAATATAGAATTGCTGAGCTGGGACTATTGCAATTTAACCAAATAAGGTATTATGATACACAGCTGCCAATCATTGTGACATAAAATGACACAGTGATGTGTACTGTAGAAGGTTATATCAGAGAGAGATGTTCGTTATCAATTACACAACAATGAAAGTGTAAAATTAATATAGACACTTGGATAGGCATTGTCATTTCAAACCTCAGGGACCACTCATTTAAGCTTAACAGCTGCCTCAGAGCCTAGAATTGCAGACTAAGAGTCTTAAGGGCAATTTAAGACTCTTCTTTCTCAGTTCTTTTGGTTCGCTAATCTAATTCCATTATTTATTTTCCTCTGCTTAAAGAAATAGTGTGTTATATTTTTTTCAACTTCTAGGAATTAAATAACTGTATTGTGTGGTGCAGGCATTTCTGAAGCCACATAAAAATGTTGCTCTTAGTTTTCAAATTGCTCTCTGTGATGACTTTTCATTTTTACAGTTTAGGATTACTTACAAAATGAGACAGCAAGTGCACATAGTGTATGTTTTAGCTATACTTTTACTGTAAGACATTACATTGTTTTTGTGTTGTAGCTATGATAACTTATTTTGAGAATACTAGTATTTCTTTATACTATATGATGTTGTTTGGAATTATCAGTAATGGGATAAATCAATTTATACTTAATACTGTACAAATTACTTGTAAATATTATTTCAGGAAAGGACCCTGCGAATAATTAACTGAGGTGGTGTTGTGGATAGAGAGAATGATGTATGAATAGGGGCTTAGGAAGCTTGACCTTGAGAGAAAAGGAGGATATAATATGGATACCTAAGGCATTAAGGGGGAGATGCCATTAGATTAGGCAGAACAACAAGTGCAGACTGGAGAGGAGGGAATATGACTGTCAGCTTCAAGGAAACTTGTTTTTCTTTCACATTAAGAATTGTTTCTTAAATGTGGAGGTGGTAGACAAGACAAAGAAGATGTCAGAATGGGTAGCACACAGTAAGAAATTTGGGATATTATAAAAATCTTAGGAATCCTGGAACAAGTAGAAAGAAAAGGGAGGAGGAGCTGGCTTGGTTTACTTGCAAAACTTTTAGTAGAACAAATATAATGTTAATCTTATTAATCTATGAGTTTGTATTATGTTTATGCTATGTTATGCTACGTTTATGTTATGTTAGAATTTATGTTATGTCATGTTATAGTCTGAATATCATAGAGGCTTGGTGGATGGATCGCTCTCTAACAGCTCCAGGGTCTAGGGTTTAATCCTGAATTCTGGTTATTCTGTGTATGGCATTTGCATATGCTACCTATGTGTACTCTATTTTTTTTCCACCTTCTGAAAGTATGCTGATTAACTGGCTGTACTGAGTTGTCCATATGTTTATATGTTGTATTTAACTGGCTGCACTGAATTGTCCATATGCTTATATATTGCATTTACTCTTGCCCTATTGGCCTAGGTTGGGACTGAAAATGGTCTGTGGGCCAGCCCATTTACATCGTTAACAAATTTAAAAATAAAATAGTTTAGGTCATGTTCTCTTATCTTTGTAATTTATATCTGAAGTATCTGAACTCAAATCATGATTTTTCAAGTAATGCATTTTGTTAGCAATCCATGTCCAGAAAAAAGGATAACAGCTTGTTAAGGTTTCAGAGGCTACTTCCGCACTTCTTACATGTATAAATGTTGATGTTGGCTCAGTACATAATTCAAATTTTCAAGTGCAAAATATAAGAGGTATTTCTAAAATGAAGCAGTCTGTATGAAGAAATATGGACAACCTCAGACAAAAGAAAATAAGGGTGTCTGAGCAGATACTCTTACACATGATTTGTTGATCAAGAATAGGAAACAGATGTATATGCTTCAGTTGTTTGAATGTTTCTGCATTTTTCTTCCTCTTTGAGGAAAGATGGAGGTTGCTTTTTATTAGTGATATGATAAAAGTTATTTGTCTACATATACTAACCTGTTACAGAGGGCTTTAGTACTTGCAATAATGGTACATTAAACCTCAGGGTGCAGATTAAAAGTCAGGGGAATTTCAGATAAGTCAATATCTCAGCAAGTTATAAGGACATATCTTTGAAATAACTTTTATCTCTATTAAGATATAGTGATGTAGGGCCATTCACCTTTGCTCATAGTTTCATAGTTTCATAGTTTCATAGTTTCATAGTATAGTACTAGGCTATCTGCCCTGGGGCATTTGTAAGCCTAGCCATAGTGATGTGGCATTTGCCACCCCATGAAATGGTACAAAAATGTAAATTAGAATACTGTGTCTAGTAGTGACACAATGAAGGTCCCCTTATATAATAGAATTAGTTTACTGTGCCCCTGTCTAGCAGTGACACAGATGTGACCCCTGGGGTAAACTTACGATCTCCCATCCACTCATCAAGATTTCTCTTGAAGAGAGTCAGTGAGGGGCTCTGCCTAATATGAACTGGGATCTTGTTTCAAAGCATGGGAAGCCTCTGGGTTATGAATCTATCCCTCCAGCATGTCTTATTCATACTTGTGCCGAGGTTTAAGTCTTTAGCTCTCGTGGTCCTGATGGACTTGGATGTAAATGTTTTACGAGTTAGAGAATTTGGTCTCATTTCAATTAAAAATATGTATGAATTGGAAAGAAATGCTAGTAGCTCTTTTGGCAATGAAATAATCCAAAAACATAAACGTTCAGAAGTTGTGCACTAAACTTGATCAGCTCTGCAGTAATGTGGTACACAAATGTGCAGGGGAGCATATAAAAGCACATATGAACATAAGGAATTATTGCTTTTTTAGAATAGCTGTTCATATCTTTAGGTGCTAAACAGTTCACTTACTAGGCCCTGAAAATTGTCTGGCATACACATTTTGGTGCCCAATTCATTTGGACTTTCAGTGGCAGCTTCTTCCTCTCATCTTTTAACATCTGATCTTTGCATGGGGGCAACTGAACAGGCACTTACTTGTGTCCCCAGAAAATGGTCAGTTACTGAAGTATTGGGCCAGCCAGCTCAACCTGTTATCTTTGCCCCCACATTCCAGTGACTCTCTCAGATGGACAGGAAGGATATCTTATTAACAGACTAGATAGAACAAGATATTTCCTTGGATCAGTAGTGGGTGTAGGCTTTGGAAGAATAATATAAAAAGGCTTTCGTCAAAGTCCCTTTTTGATCTCAGTTAATGAGTATTCAAGCCATCATTAACCAAAGGAAAACAGTTGTTATGAAAGAAGTTATACAGAAGACACTTTCTTTTTTCAATAAAATGGATACTAATTCAATATTTCCCTATTTCTAAAAAGGAAGGAAGTCACTTGAGGAATTATTTTGGGTCTAACCCATTTCAAAGTACTTAAAAGTCAATAAAGTCAGAATTGTGATATTACATTTTGTTGTTGTTCTTCTTCTTCTGTTTCTGGGACACTGGGATGGAATTCTTTATATAAAAGATGGTTCTGGCAAACTCTTCACATTTGATGTTACAGAAGATTTCTGAGGTTTGAACTGGGAAACAGCATTTCAGTATAAATTTCTAACCTTTGGTCTAACATCGGGTTCTAGATTGTTCCCCAAGTAGCTACCCAATCTTTGCAGTAGTGGTGATGAAGATGAGGGCCATGTATACTAATCATCATCTAGAAGACTTCCTGCTTCAAATGCAATCCAATTGGCAGTTAATGGACAGAAACAAACTAGGGATTTTCTTCCTGATCTCTTTGGGACTAAAGACCAATGTCACAAAACTGCATCTGGTCCTGCAATATACATTTCTTTAAGTAATCTTGGAATCTGCACACCAGGAAGTATTTTCTAATTCAGCAAAGGATGTAGAATGTAATGTTCTTATTTTATTGGGCTGTATCTCAGAATAGGCTTTCAGTAGGGATCTTTCTGTCACCGTTATGTCAGCCAGTAGTATGATGGTTCAGTATGCTAGGCTTGCTATAAGAAATTTTTAATATTATCTCTGAAATCTGTGAGATCAGAAGGTGTATCTATTGGATCGGGAGCTTACCCTGGTTCATTTGCTAACATGCTTGGTGGATGCATTTTAAACTTAGGAAAATCCTTTCTACCACAACAATCCACCAGGATCCAGACAAAAGATGTGGCAGGCCCTGGCTGAGGTAAAAAGACTTTCGTCTTTTCCCAGTTAGGGGCTGCCACAGCGGAACTCCAGTCCATTCATGATTGGCAGTGGATTTTTAAGGTGCCGAGTTGCCAGCCCAATGCCCAACCTTCAACAAAGGCACGTCCATTCACACTCGCACCTACCTGCATGTCTTTAACGTCACTGACCCTGGCTGAGGTAAACACCTAAAATGTTTTACGAGTTAGAGAAGTTGGTCTCATTTCAATTAAAAATATGTATGAATTGGATAGAAATGCTAGTAGTTCTTTTGGCAATGAAATAATCCAAAAACATAAACGTTCAGAAGCTGTGCACTAAACTTGATCAGCTCTGCAGTAATGTGGTACACAAATGTGCAGGGGAGCATATAAAAGCACATATAAGCAAGGTATTATTGCTTTTTTAGAATAGCTGTTCATATCTTTAGATGCTAAACAGTTCACTTACTAGGCCCTGAAAATTGTCTGGCATACACATTTTGGTGCCCAATTCATTTGGACTTTCAGTGGCAGCTTCTTCCTCTCATCTTTTAACATCTGACCTTTGCATGAGGGCAACTGAACAGGCACTTACTCGTGTCCCCAGAAAATGGTCAGTTACTGAAGTATTGGGCCAGCCAGGACCTGTAGTCCTTCATCAAGAACTTGTGATTACAAGTTGCTTTAAGCATTTCTTTTAATTCTTCTAGTTCAAAATGCTATGTAAAAAGTAGAAGGAGAAAAGATTCATCTGATACTGAAAAATGGATGTCATGCAATGACCTAGCTCTCAACCCAAACAAGAATAAACTGATCCTATTCACTCCCAAAAAAACAACTTCTCTAAATAGAACTGAATTCTCTATCCATTCCTAAAATAATACCACCATTGAAGTTGTCTCAAGTACTAAACTACTAGGGGTCCTTATTGATGAAAGCTTAACATTTGATCTCCACATACTCAATAACATCAAAAAAACACATCAGAAACTGGGCACCCTTTATTGACATAGCTATTACCTCAATAACACTGCTAAAAAGACTTTAGCCTCAGCCTTTCTACTTCCATCCATGCTATATGGTGCTCCTATCCTCACAAACATCCACTCATCACCTAAAACAAAGCTCGACTCTTGTTACAATAAGGTCGCTAGATTTGCAACCAATGCTAGATCCTCATCACACCACTGTTCCTCGCTGCAACAACTAAACTGGCTAGAGCTACCACTCAATCTCAACTACCTGCACTTAACTACTGCACATAAAATGCTTTATAAACCCACAGCATATCCCTCTCTCCTCCTTACTATCATTGTACTAATGAAATAGACCTCTTAGATCAGAAAATAAAACTCTGCTTAAGGTAGACAAACCCCTCCTCCCAGCCGGTCAAATGTTCTATTCCTTCACTGTTTCCAAAGTTTGGAATACCCTTCCAACCACAATAACTTCCATCACCTACCCTCCACTCTTTAAAAATCTCTTAGACAACACTTCTCCTCCTGCTGGTTATGCCCATACCAAATATAAGCCTCTCACTTTCATCCCCTACTGTGCCACTCCCACTTCACCCCTCTATCCATTCAACTGGTCAATATGTAGGTACTCTGCATGTTCTAATATCACAGTTATCAATGCCTAAGATTGTTTACTGCACTGCCTTCTAGCTATCTATGTAACTGTAACTATATGTCTGTATTTTTATATATTTGCATTCTAGCTATCTATGTAACTGTAACTAGCTTTCTATCTTTATTGTAATCTTCAACATGTTTAATGTCATGTCGAGCTTTGCTCCCCAGGCCTCCACTGAAAATGGGCTCACCTAGGCCCAGTGGACCTTCTCTGTAAACAAATGCAATAAATAAATAAATAAATGATACTAGTTGAATCATTTTGACTCAGATAACACTGCTTCTCCTATTCAAGGAGTTGGTGACTTAGTTCTTCCATCTTCCTTTCATGGAGACATTCTGTTTTAGCAAAAGAACAAAGTGCTGTATCCATAAGTTCTTAGGTTTGGGGAAAATACTTGCAGTCTGTTTGTCTTGAGAGGCATTATTCCATAATTGAATTAATGGGTACCCATGTACCCATCAAAATATTTTGTCAATACACAGAGAAAGCTGCATATAGACAGAAGAAGCTTATTCCAGAGATGCAGAAGTCACTGGTAATGACGGCATTATGTCTATTACTAATGTTAGTTGTCTTTTTTAAGGTTAAAAATATTTGTCTTTGTATTCACCCCCAATATATATTCTAGGAATAATTGCTTTGAAAAACAGAATCATGCAGAACCCAGGTCATTCCTGAAGAGGAGGTGAGATACTGAGGAGTGAGGCAATTGTTGAACCTTTTTGGATGACTCACGATAATGAGGCTGTCAGTCTTTGTGAGAAACAGTGTTCGATGTTCTTCTAGTTAGTCAAGGTGCTTAGCCACGGCATTTGAAGAATATAGCATTGTACTCTGTAACTGTATAAACTGGATAAATATCTTGGGTATAGTGGCCTCCCTTAAGTGGCAAGCTATACCTCTAAGTATCAAATGTGTTAATATGTAGGCCATGCAAAAGACTGTTATAACATGTTAATGAAACAAGAGGGTAGAGTCAGTTAGTGTAGCCAGGTTCTTAACAACCTGATGCATTTTAGTTTCTGGCCTGTTGATGTAGTAGTTATGATAGCAATAACTCACGGCTGGGTGTGGGTAATGCTGGATTTACCCACGGTTGGAGTGGTTTGGTCATGAGGGCGAAGCCTGAGTGACCAAACAAAGCCAACCGTGGGTAAATCCAGCATTACCCACACCCAGCAGTGGGTTATTGCTATTATAAAATGATGTTAGTTTTGTGTTGTGTTATGTTTGTGTTGTTGTTATTTAGGTTTTTGTTTGCTTTACTTTGTATTCTTCCACTTTTTGTGAGATAAAATAGTCCACACTTTGACGTAGTTAGCTACAGCCCCACTGTTTTCTCTTGAACTTTTGAGAATTATATTCTAAACAATAGGAGAAGACATTGTATAATATACATTAGTTCACTTGTTTTAAATTGACTACTGCTGATGATTTACATGCCCACCCCCTACTAACAAAGTCCTCCCAGTGAGCAGGGAAAGGAAGAACGCCATTAAAACTTCTGCTTGGCTTTATCCCACTTTATTACCTTTCTCTATTTAGTCATGTATTCCTATACCTTGGTTCCTTAGTTAATTTTCTCTAGTTAATTGCTGCTCTTTTTTGCCTGATTTCTGTGCCTCTACTTGCAATCATCTCTATTAGCAAAAAATGTTCTTTTCCATTCCTCCCTTAGCTTGGGTCTTAAAATACGTTATGCTGCTTTATGAACATAATACAAGGGTTCTCCTCAAAGACTAGCATCCAAACCACAGCCTTGTTTCCATGTAGAAATTACAATTAAGTTGAAACATAAGCAGGAGACGATCCCCACTTAATGTTGAATTCTTGGTCATAATGTAGGGCAATGCAGACACTGCAATAGACTGTGTGTGTGTGTGTTGATTTTCTGGTAAACCATCCGAGTTACAATCAGTACAAGAAACAGAATTTCACAGGAGTTAATCTTCAGGAAAAGTAACTAGTTTTGTTTTGCTTTAGCAAGTTAATATATAAAGCGCAGGGATATAAGGCCTTTGCCCCCTTTATTTTTGGCTGTGCCTCTAATCTTTGAGCAGACAAGATGAAAGGTGTGCTTGCAAAACACACTTACGCGTTTTCATCTTCTTGGTTGATGCGCTGCTGATAAATGGACATTAGCAACGTTTTTCCCAGTGGTAAACCAGTCCATTATCTGCTCTATGGTCCACGATTTTATCATTTTTGATAGAGAAAATATACACATTTTAACACTGATAATACTTCTATTAAAGATTTCACCATTAACAGCTCACTTCTACAGAGCCGCATTCTTTAATTTTCCCACCATTCCCACCACTGCGGTGACGTGAAATCATCGGAGTGGTTTTATGAGTAAAAATAAAAGTTTTTGGCTAGCGGAATTCTAATTAAGATCTTTTGGAAACTTTAGATGTTAATTGAGTGAGTTCTCAGTTTTATTTTGGAGCTACCTATCTTCAGGTTTGATTGACTTCACAATGGACTTGTTTATGGATGTACTTGTTTTTCAAGCTTGATTTATGTTTTGTTACACAATGACATCTCCAAAAAGAAAGGCAGGGCTGCATGATTTCTTAGCGGCCGGACTTATAACTTAGGTTACTTTGCATTTACAATGTGCACGCTGGTTGGATTGGCCAATCAGCATGCACGTTTCCCGTCTTTTTGGCGATGACATTGTATAATATATCATTATCTACATTCATGCCTGAACCAAAAATGGCAAACAGGAGATGATCAAGACCTGAACTCACGGACAACTCTCACAGGATCAGCTTGATCATCTACTATAACTCTTGTGTTCTGTATAATAGACAGTTCTCCCTCCTTTGACATGCTGCTGCTTCTTGGTTCTAGAATGGAATTTGTAATCATGTGACCTTACTTAAAAAAGACACTATGGATGCAGAAAATTTTCCATTCAGAACCATCACCAGGAAGAAAGAGTGTCTGAATTCATCACCTGTGAAGAAGAACCATGAGTCACATGTTATTCTCAAGGCAGAACAACACTAAATGTCCCAAGAATGACACTAGGAGCAAAGCCATTTAGTAAAACAGCAATCCTATCTTTGAATAGAGGGGCAGTTCTTAGTAAAGGGAAGGTGAAGGAGAGCTTCCTTTTGTCAGGCTGTATTTCTTTCAGTAAAGAATGCCTACAAACATTTACTCCCACGAGGGCGACAGTAAGGTCAGTAATCATTCAGAGTAGCCTGTAGTCTTTATAGATGCATATTTCTATCCCAGATTTTGATCCCAGGAAGGGTGGGTACCACAACACTTTGAGATTGTTATATATTTTGTTATGACTTGGAGCTGGGTATGAAAATAGCACATGTAGACTTATCATACTGTTGTGAATGCTATAGGTTTTTTTGGACTTAATGTCCATCTGTCTGCTATCTCTGTTTACACAGATATGGTCATAGCCTTGCCATTGACTAATCAACCTAGCAATAATGGCATTCTGTAGTGTGGAAGGAAGATCTTATCGCTTGTCCTACCGTTTGGAGTGTCACTTGTCCCTTCAGCCTTCTTCTACAAAATCTACTCTCTAACTATTTCTTCAAAGTCATGATGTTTTGATACAGTTAACAAGTTATATCCATCAAATGTATTCCTACCTGAGGTGCAATCCTTGCCATTTTTGAATGAATACAAGGAAAAATAAAGATGTTTAGGATGAAGTTTCTCCAAAATGAGAGCAATAAGCAAATATTCACATAAATACTTGGTTTTAAAAAATAAACAGAGTGAAAGAAAAATAGATCTGCTAATTTTGCCAGATAGTACTAGGATCATTAGGCAAAACTGATATTCTGGTGTACACTCCTTATTAAGCTAGCAGTCAAATAACCGGACAGTTAACACAACCAAATTAAAACAATTAAAGTCACAACAATATTTAAAAAGAATATTTTTAATACTTGTGTATGATTTCATCATGTATGTGAACATTCACTTAAACTCTTGAACACATTTTATTAATAAATGTAAAAGATTTATTGAATTCACTGAGACCTAAATCAAACCTCCGTTTTCTTGTATTTATTACCTGTAGAAAAATGGTTTAACTCTGTATTATTTCACTTATACCTAGATAATACAAAACATTATGCTCAAAGATGCAAAACATCCCCCTTCAAGTGGGTGGGTTTGGCATAAAGTTTAAGGCCTTCACCTCACAGACACAAGGTACAGGGTTTGACTCAGGTTATTGGTTAGGCTTATATTGGCCCATTAGGGCAGTTAGCCTAGTATTCATCTATGAACATACGAACCTCCTCTATCACTTTATCTTTAATCATGGAAAAAACATTGTTTTACAGCAGAGTATGGATGAGCATTTCAGAAACCAAGAACCACTGGAAACCAAACCTCAAAAAATCTTCAGAAAACACCACAGGACTCAAAGGAAAACACAGAGGTGGCTTTGATCCATCTTTATTCACTCCATCCTGGTACCTCAGCTGTTCGCCTTCAATGGGACACACCTTAACATTTTTAGTATACTTTTATACATACATCAATTAACTAATTAAGCAATTAATTATTTCAGACATTTTAACTCTTTCAACACTGAAACATATTCCAGGGAAAGAAATACAGTCATTTTTAACCATTTGAAACTCATTTTTTGCTTAATATACAAAATTTCTAACATTTTTTACAAGAATATGAACATTGAATTGATACTCCAAATTTACCAGAATAATAAATTTCATTTATACAATAAATTATTTTCATTCAAAAATGTGATATAAATATAACATCCTATAAATCACTTAAGCTTATTAAACATGGCAAAACTTCATTTTTATTATATACCAAGTTAACAAATATAAATAAAATTTCATTTAATCTCACTAGATCTCCAAATTCATTCCCCTAGGGAATAAAGTATGAAATTCAATAATCATCCTCTGTTCAAGCTTGTTTAGAGCTGCTTTAAAGTTTCCTGTGCATAAGTGAGGCCTAGCTAATACACTAAACCTAAAACTGTCATTTTTAACATCATGTATACTACAAAAATGTGCAGCTACAGGACTCTCCAGATTACCCCTCCTTATATCACCCAAATGCTCCAGGGTACGAATCTTAATCTTTCTGGTGGTTTGCCCAATATACCACTTTGCTGGAACACAGTCACAGCCTAAAATGTATACAACACCAGATGACCTACAATCAAACCTCTCAAAAGCAGTGTACTTCTTTCCATTTATTTTCACCCCATGCATGTTTTTAATTTTATTGCAGACGGAACATTTCCCACAGCTATGCATTCCCACATTTCTAACAGCTTTAATTTCAAGTTTTCTATTCAAAATTTCTTTTAAATTTGGATACCTTCTATAAGAAAAAGTAATGTGTTTAGAGAAAAGGTGACCTATTGTGGGATCTTCACTCACCACGTGCCACATGCCCCTAATAATTTTTTCCATAATACCTGAAAAATTGGAATACTTGGATACAAAAAATAACTTGTGTATTATCAAAATCAAATGCATGCTCACACCCTCGTATCCCAAATGTCCTATTTCTACACAATCTGCATTTTATAGATTGAAGCTTATCATAATCATATCCTCGAGAAATTAATCTTCCCAAAATTTCATCACACACTTCCTCCCAAAGATTTTTATTTGAAGTATTCCTCAGATTCCTTTTAAATTCCCCCTCCGGTATAGCCTTAATCAAATGTGCAGGGTGCATGCTGCTGGCATGCAAAAAATTATTGACTGAAGTAGGTTTCCTATAAGTTTTATGTTCAACCAAACCACTTGTCCCCACATAAAATTCTACATCCAGAAAAGGAATTTGGAATTCAGATGTGTGTGCTACAAATTTCAGGCCATGGTGATTATTATTTAAATCCAACATAAACCCATCAAAGAGACTCATGTCACCCTTACATACAAAAATCAAATCATCTATATAACGTTTAAAAAAAACTACATTATTAACAAAAAATGTATTTTGAAACATGAATTCCTTCTCAAACTCTCCCATGTAGATCACTGCATAACTGGGTGCAAAAGCTGCACCCATGGCTGTTCCTTTTGTCTGCAAAAAATATTCATTTTTCCACAAAAAGTAATTATGTGTTAAACTAAACTCAAGCAAACTTAACAAAAATCTAGTGCAAGGTCCTTCTCCCATCATTTTGTACACTGCTTCCAAACCCCACCTGGTTTTAATGTTGGTGTAGAGTGATACAACATCAACACTGGCCCAATAATAATTGCCCTCCCATTTGAGTCCCTTTAAAGCCAAGCAAACATCCTGAGTATTCTTAACATGTGATTGAACCTTCGGAAGGAATTTCTTGAGGTGGAAATCCAAGAAAATATTAACTCTTTCAACAAAAGACCCTATTCCTGAAATAATAGGTCTGCCTGGAGGATTGGTAACATTTTTATGAATCTTGGGTATTATGTACATGTGGGAGTGTCGAGGTTCCCTAATAGTTAAACTTGTTACATCTTTACTAGTGAAAATCCCAATCTTTCACCTCTCTCCAATAACTCATTAAGTTCATAAGAATAAGAGTTCAGGGGGTTACTTTCTAATTTTTGATAGGTGTCCTCCACTAGTAAATTATTAACTATGTTCTCATACTTATCATTGTTCATAATCACCCAATTACCCCCTTTGTCTGCAGGCTTGACAGTAATTTTATCCAATTCCATCCTAAATGTTTTTAGAGCTGCCCATTCATCTTTGTTTAAATTAAAACTCTTCTTGCCTACAAAAGGTTTTATGTGCTGATTCCAATTTAGCCAAAATAACATGTTCAAAGGCATTTATTGCCACATATTTCTTAGGAGGCATAAAGTTACTGTCACCTGCAAAATATG